>NC_136421.1:311222245-311324745 GCF_052625555.1 Lactuca saligna
GGATTGGTCAGGAAAATAGTGCACTTTACAGTTCTAAAAGTGGTTATTTAGTAGCATCGCCAAAAACGACTCTTTCTAGCTTTTTTTAAACCTTGCAATTTGGAAAACTCATTATGATGTTTTCGAGCTCCCGTGTTTGTTTAGCCAGGACTGTCAATGAGGAGAACAAGTAGGGATCGATCCATTGTAAGAGATCATAAGGGTTCGAAACGGGAGAAACTGTATGACTTGGCTTTGTTTATGGATGACATATAATGAATATCCATGTCTAATAAAAGAAAAAAAAAAAAAAAACATTATTCACTGTTTATCATAAACATATAGAGCAGGTAATCTTTTTTCACATTACATAGAACTTGAGCAAAAAGACATAGAGTTTTATAAGAATAGAGCAAAAATAAACCTGAAAGGTTAAATATTTTCAAAAAAACAAAGTTTTGAGGTATAAGGAAACAAAACTGAAATTTGACTACTATTTTATGTATTATCCTTATAGTAAAATGTATAAATTTAATGCCTAATGTTTACTTATAGATATGGAAATTGTAGTTTAATAGTTTAATACTTAATACATATATTTATGATTTTTTTTTTATGTTTAATTTGATTCTTTAATTAAAAGTAGTCAAGTTTTAAGAAATATTGAATAACTAACTATTGTAACAAAATTGATTTTTAGATCAATATAAAATTATTTATGTGTATTTGATCCCAATAATTTTGTTAGAACAGGTGATTCTTATTCTTGGATGCCACTTTAAATCTATAATCATAATCCACCCCCTCTCCTCAATATGCCATAAGCTTATTCCTTTATTTAATGTTTTTTCTTTTATATAAAAAACAACAAAAAAAACTTTATAAGAATTTTTTGGATTACTTTAATGTACAAAAACGCCGGATCTTATATATATTACTGTTTATGAAACTGTAATTAACTAATTATAGACGCCACAACAGAACTTCATTGGAGAATATCTTGTGAAATGTTACACATTTCAACCAATTCTCATTTTAGGTTAAATGAATTGTATATTTCACCCATTTCAAGAAAACACAATATTTCTTATCGATGTATAACTGATTTACTTTCCGTTAATTAATATATAATTTTCACATAATTGTTACATTAATTATATCACAATTTATTGGTCAAACAAATTCCAATGATTGAAAATTACAACATGCTATTAATTATAATAAAAATATATCACTATAATCTAAATTGGTTAAAAATATGCTAATATAGTTTTTTTCTTTTCTGTTTCCTATGTGCGAGTGGGCATCAATATTCTTTGTCATGAAATCCATGCACAAAGAGAATAACTCACTTATATCATGTCCCCAACCCTAAAACCTTTCTATATAAAACTCCTATTCTGCCACTAGATTACAACCCACAACACAAGTTGATCAATTCTCTCTCACATTCACATAACAAACACCGCCGGAAAACTCAAGAAACCCGCCGGAAATCCACCAATTCCGTCCAACCACCGTCACAGATCTAGTCACGTATTACAATGGATCAAAAGATAACTTGTTTGAACCTTTTTGAGAATATTGATCTCGCAACCGAGCTCAAATTAGGATTGCCGGGAACCGACGACCAGCCGGAGATGAAAATGAGCTTTTCCGGCAACAAAAGGAGTTCATCGGAGATGGGATCAAGCACTTGCACAGATGAAAATGAATCAAGATTTTCACCACCCACCAAGTAAGTTGCATACCCCATGCAAACTTTAGAATAAATTCCATATTAATTTTGATCATGACACCCATATACGTACAGAAAACTTATAGTGGTGATTAATGGCTTTCAGGGAACAAGTTGTGGGGTGGCCACCGGTGAGATCTTACAGGAGAAACGTGCTTCAAGGAAATTATGTGAAAGTGAGCATGGATGGAGCTCCATATCTGAGGAAAATAGACCTCAAAATGTACAAAAGCTACGGAGAACTCATGAAGGGTTTGCAAGAGATGTTTAAGTGCATCATAGGGTTGTACTCTGAGAGGGAAGGGTACAATGGGTCAGAGCATGCACCAACTTATGAAGACAAAGATGGAGATTGGATGCTTGTAGGTGATGTTCCATGGGAAATGTTCATAAGTTCTTGCAAAAGACTTAGAATCATGAAGGGTTGTGAAGCAAGGGGGTTGGGTGATTCTTTATAACTAGATCAAGCACATTAATTTTCACAAATTAATTAATAAATTTAAATTAATATATATATACACGAAAAATATAAGGGTTTTCGTTTTTTTCATGTAAGACTCGAGAGAAATCACATGTTTGAGGTTTTGGAATTTTTAGGAAGAGAATTAGCAAAAACTTATACATATAATTTGTTTGTGTTGTGATCCATGTAAAATGATCATGCAACATTTTTTTCCATGTAATTCTTGATGTTTAATGGAAGTAAATATCAATACTCGCGTTTAATTTTCACGGTGATTTGTGTTTGTTTGTTTGTTCTTTGCAAAATTATATATTAGATTTAATAAGATCTCAAATCAAAACTGTATTTTGTTTATAAAAAATAAATCAATAAAAAACCTTGAAAATTTTGATATATTTAGCTAGAAACGGGTCAATATGAATTACATCGGATATATGGGCTGTCACATTTTATATATAATTGTGGATATATGTTTATTAATTAAAATAATAACCGAATTTCTAACGGTTTATATAGAATTTTTTTAATTGCAGCTTAGAATTGCATCACAATTTTATAGTCTAAAGTCTAAATTACTAACGGGTTGTAAATTTGTAATAACCTTAGAGTAAATTACAACTTAATCGTACATGGTATATTAAAATTAGGTTTGGTCCAAGTTCCATTTTTATCCACATAACTTTTATAAATAAATAAATAAACATTATATCTAAGATCATCTGTAATGGTCATCACAAATTGGGTCGTAGTCTAGATGGTCACGATCGTGGTCCGTGCACACTGGCCCGCACCTTCATAGTGGGGCGTGGTCATGGTGTTTAGTGATACCAAAGACGACCTACAACGCCTAATGAAAACCACTTGCTCTTTGGCTTTTCCTTGACCATCTAACGGTTACTTTGGATATTTTTAGTTTTTTATTAAATTTTACCTTTATAAATTCTCCTACAAACCACATTATTTTTCATATAATTTTTCTCCTTTTACTCACATTCATACATTTGTATAGTTCACAAAATGATAAATTAGTCGGAAAAGGAATAAGAGAAGTTAAGACTAGCATGAGTGTCAACTTCCGAAGACAGAGTTAGTCAAACCTCTAGAGATTTTTGGGAAAAAGTCTGAAGCATTTTCTATAGCTTAATGGGTTCTGTAAGTCGAAATCCCGACGAAATACGTTTGAAGTGACGTGATATGAAATTAAAATGTTGTTAATTCAATGGAATTTACAACATGGTAAACAACCAACACGAAAACGATATTAATGTGGTTAGTATTTTCATGCATCAATATGAAAGCACAACCTTTAACATTTTTAACCAACACGAAAAAGATATTAATGTGGTTAGTATTGCCATGCATCAATATGAAAGTACAATCTTTAACCTTTTTCACGTCTCAAAGTTTGATTAAAGTTGAAGGATTGTTAAAAATGAAAAGAATAGTTTTTTTTATGTATAAATTTTTATGTTTTCCCAAAATAAACTAGGATTGTAGGGGTATAGTTTATTTTATGTTTGAACTTTTTATGTTTTCTTGCATTTTATTTTATACTTTCGTTCTTTTTTTTTTTTTTTAAATTAGTGTAACGTGTTTTTTTCTTGTTGTTGAATGAAAACTAGTTTTTTTTTTTTTAATCTGTATTTTATTGTATTTTTTATTTAATTTTAATTAAAAAATAATGTAAAGTGGTATGTTATCGGTAAGTATTTTATGATTTTAATGGTAAAATCAAAAAAAAAACAAATTAATGGAAAATGAACACACACATACACACGTGTGTGTATATATATATATATATATATATATATATATAATTCATGGAATAATATTCCTGTATATTGATCTTGTAATGGTATCTCACAATTCAAAAGTCTTCCTAGCTACACATTTTTTCAAAATAATATAAACTGGAATCAATAATTAGACAACTGTAAATATCAAGAGTAATAGAGTATATTTGGTTAACGCGGTTTTGTTTGGATTTTACATTTTTATGATCCAATAAATTAATGTATGGATACATTAAAGTGAATAAATAATTAATTAAAATAAAAAAAGCCAACAATATTGAGTGTAAATTGAATTTTTGGTCCCTAAATTTGGAACAAAACATACAAGACACATGCGACGTGCATTATCGGCCTGTACAAACTGACCATATTTGCACTTTCGGAACATTTATGTACTATTTTTCATTAACTTTAATGGTAGTGCCCCTTTTAAAAAATTATTGTCAAAAAAAGTACATATAACAATACGTACTTATAAACCCGTGACTTAAAGTCCTGAATAGAAAAAAGGGCAAGAAATTGCAATCAAATTGCCTTTAACCTTAACAATTATTAAAAATGTTAGTAATTATAAATAGTATTATATTACGATTAAGTTACTATATTGTTTTTTCAGTTTGATCCAAGAGCAAGATAATCGTTATATAGCGTGTTTTACAACAAACTTTAAGGTTCTGAAAAAATTTAGCTTTAGCTTTTATTACAAAAATATGAATTAGAAGAAATTTGAAATTATAAGCTCATATATTTTATTTTAAAACAAAAAGTACATAATCTAAAAGGAATTGTCATAAAAGTCTTCATTTTTATAAAAATTATTTGATTTTACCTTAAGTTGATTTTTATGTTTATTAATATCATGATATTATAAAAAAAAAAAAAAAAAAAAAAATTGTTTTACCCTTTTACCTATGATAACAAGTTTTCTAAATTACTATGATATTAAATTCGTAAGAATACGCTTAAGTTTACAAATATATATATATATATATATATATATATATATATATATATATATATATATATATATATATATATATATATATATATATATATATATATATATATATATACTTGACGTATTTTAACCTAACTTATTCTTTTTTGTATTGTATGCAGAAAAATCATATATTTATATACAAAAAAAAATGCTTAGTTAGATATTGTATTTACGTTTTTATATAAATATCATGATATTATATATATATATATATATATATATATATATATATATATATATACTAGCAGTGTAAATTCTTTCGGTGATATGTTTCCTCTACAAAAATGTTATGTTACAAAAGAAAGTACATGTCGAACAAAAAATAATCAAACTATGGTGTTATTTGGGAAATGTAGTCATTTTATGTTCCTGGACGGTGGGCTTTATAGCAGAGGAGGGAGCAAAGAGGTATATGCGATTGGAGGGATATTTGAATCAACATGCTAAATTTAAGGATATCTAAAAGGGTTCAAAATTTGAATGAAATCCGAAATTTGAGGGAACCATATCAAATTGTTGAGAAATATAAGGAGATTTGATGATAAATATTTGAATTTAAAATATGGTTAAAATTTAATATTATTTTATTAATGATTACTTGTACTATCAGTTTCATCATTTGGACGTCTTAAAAAAATATTATTATTATAATCAATCTATTTTTAGAAATAGTTAAATTTCTTTTATAAGATAGTATATATATATATATATATATATATATATATATATATATATATACTATCTTATAAAAGAAATTTAACTATTTCTAAAAATAGATTGATTATAATAATAATATTTTTTTAAAACGTCCAAATGATGAAGCTGATAGTACAAGTAAGAGAAAATGAATATGACTCGGGTGAATTCAAATATTGGAAGAACTCATGGACTAAAAGGAGATGAACATTCAAATATATGAAAAATGTATGTTTTGTTATTATTAAACTTATTTTAGACTTATAATATGATGGATCATGACTTAAATGTTTAAATACTAGTTATGATTTTTTATGGTCATTTATTTATTATATATTTTTTTATTAATAATTTATAGTCACGATTAATCTTCATCAAGACCAATTAATCTCTTAACCGCAATCGACCGCTAAGCTATCGTCGAATGATTTTTACGACCTTGGTATTATACTTCAAGAAATATAAACATGTTTTATAGTAGTAGTAGTAGTAGTGTGTGTGTGTGTGTATATATATATATATATATATATATATATATATATATATATATATATATATATACTTCTAAAAACTATACTATAATATACATATTTATACTTCTAAAAATTTAAGTTTTAAATGTATGATCAAGCAAGAAAACCCATATATATAAAGAAATAATATTTAAAAAAAACATAAATACAATATTTTATTAAATATATTCTTTTTTGTATATAAATATGTTTTTTTGTGCATGAATACATATTATATGAAAACAAATACTTAAGGTAAATATATTTTTTTTAAAAAAAACAAAAAAACAAAAAATATATATAAACTTAAGGATTTACTTATGAATCTAATATCATAATAGTCTATTAAGCTAAAGTTACCTCTGCATAACAATTCTACACAAATAAGAACTACAATATCAAGTTTTTAGCAATCCATGAACAATATAGAGAGCAAAAAGGAACTTAGAAGGACCAAATTTGTTTTTACTAACTATTGTGTGCCAGAATGCACAGATCTGGATCATCGGATGGAATATAATCAAATGTCATGATTTGAGGGTCTATGATAGTAGAATAGGATAGCATGTACCATATAATCACACAAATTTCAGCATAAGGACATTTTAGTCAATTAACCTATATTAAAAAAGGAAATTTTCGGATTTTTAGGGATGATTAATTCCTTTATTTTTTAAAAATCTGAATATTTTAAATTAATTCAAATTTAAAAATCCGATTTTATTCTGTCAGAATGATAAAGTGTCAACCATAAACTAGTGAATGTATTTTTCGATTTTATTCTGTCAGAATGGCAGAATGCCAAACATAAACTAGTAAATACATTCTGAAAGAATACACAAAATCGATTCTTAAACTAATAATATATCAAAAAATTACATTGTATGATTGTGATTCATTGAATAATAACAAACATTCTGAAAGAATAAACAAGTATAATTCTTAAAAAATAACAACATTCTTAAAAAATGAGTTTGATCATTCTTTAATTCATTCTTCAACCCTTTCCCATCAGGTCTTCAAGCCATTCTTGAAGCCTTTTCTACCAGAAATTCATTGCCAAGTAATTTGTAGTGATACACTTGTAAAACCTGCACATTAAACATACAAATAATTAACTACAATTCTATCAGAATACAACAAATAATATTCTTACAAAATAAACTATTCTGCAAGAATATTATTTAAGAATTTGTATTATCAAGAATATATCCAACAAACAAAATAAGGATCAAGCATCAACCTATTCTGATAGAATAAGGAACTAACATTCCTCGGGTTCCATGTGTTTCTTCTCGATATGTTCAATGTATTAAACTACAAATTCTGACAGAATAAGGAACTAGCATCAACCTATTGTTATGAAAATGGCATCCAACCCAATCTAAATTGAGTTATATAGTTCTGAAAAGAATAAGGAACAAAGTGAAGTAAAAACATTAATGATTTTTAACTGTTTTTTCATTGAGACATTTTATCAAACACGTGGTGTGCTTCTTCAGTTTCTTCAAAAAAATTAGTGATAGTCTTACCAATTTTGGCAATCAAAATTGGGTTTTGAAATCTGGAAAACATAATTCACAATCAAAAGTTAAGTACTTTTGAGATTATGTGCACCAGTATCAGATGTCAATTTGAATTACTAGCCTAAAAAAAATTAAAAGTACCTGGGATTGAAATTATTTGGTGGCGACGCCTTTTTCATCTTCAGTTACAATGGTTTAGTCTTGTGAAGAAGCGGAGCAGTAGAAGAAGCCAACCGTGAGACATAATTGAACCATTTTATAAGTAGCGGAGGAGACGAGGAAGAGGCTACACGCGTTTTCCATCAATTCTTGTGACAAGTTGCCTCCACCACCATCATCACCGATGATGATTGATCGATTAAAGAAAAAAATGAGTTTATGAAAAGAAAGAAAATCTTAATAATTGATTGGAGAAGGATAATTACCTGGTAATGAGTTTTGAATCTTGATGATTGATTGTAGAAGAAGAAGCAGAAGACGTGGATTAGAAACGATGATGAGTTAGGTTTAAGGCTAGGGTTAAGTAGTTGGTCAAAGAGATTTTTATGGTAATTCTCATTAATTAAGGGATTTTATTTTAATTATCATTCTAAAGTTACATAATTACCCTTATTCAATTTTTTTAATTATTTAATTATTCCTCAATTCCTATTGGTGCATTCAATCACACAATAGTTGTCAAAAACATTTGAACCTAACTCTCTCTCTCTCTCTCTCTCTCTATGTATATATATATATATATATATATATATATATATATATATATATATATATATATATATATATATATATATATATATATACACTTCTAAAAACTATACTATAAAATACATATTTATACTTCTAAAAATTTAAGTTTTAAATGTATGACCAAGCAAGAAAACCCATATATATAAAGAAATAATATTTAAAAAAACATAAATACAATATTTTATTAAATATATTCTTTTTTGTATATAAATATGTTTTTTTGTGCATGAATACATATTATATGAAAAAAAATACTTAAGGTAAATATATTTAAAAAAAAAACAAAAAAAAAATTATAAACTTAAGGATTTACTTATGAATCTAATATCATAATAGTCTATTAAGCTAAAGTTACCTCTGCATAACAATTCTACACAAATAAGAACTACTACAATATCAAGTTTTTAGCAATCCATGAACAATATAGAGAGCAAAAAGGAACTTAGAAGGACCAAATTTGTAATATATCCATGCACATATTTAACCCTAAATAAATTGGTGTTAACTCAGGAACATAGAGTTTCGCCCCACTTTTCAAAAATCCGTGTTCCAGTTATATCAAAAAAAAAAAAAAAAAAAAGGATATCTATATTTATACGAATAAAAAGACAGATTGTTAAACATACAATATAAGCTGCCTAATTTTACTATAGCACATAGATATAAAAATTAAAAAAAGTAGAACTCCGAAATGTTTAATAAGGTGTTAAGCTGTCTCCAAACATAGAATCTGAGCGTGATCTGGGGTTTTGTTGTTGAAAAGATTCCATTCTTGAATCCAATATTGATAACTGCGATTTGACCCAAGATGGATTGTACCTTCCTTCAACCCATAAAGCTTCACCCGTATCTTTGTGTTTGAAATCCGGGTACTTTGGACTCCTCTGTTATTATGTTAAACCATTTTTATCAATTTCTATTTTAAAGGCATAGTAAGTTATATGACTATGATGTATGTATGTATGTATACCTTATTTTTTCTATTATCCCACCATTCAGAAGGATTTGCAAAGAAAGCTTGCCATAGTTCCTCAGTTGATGCTGACCCATTTGCAGCAGCATACATCTTTTGCTTTTTACCTGTTCAAGTGCACAAAAATCGTTCTCAATCAAATTTTACATTTTGTTACAATTATTTTAATTAACTACTAGAAAGCAACAACACTGATAACATTGATTAAAATCTGTTACGCTTTTGTATTTTGTCGTTATTGAAGGGTACTCTACACATTTGACAGATAATCAAAAAAGCAATACTATCACTATATTTTTATTTTGCGATAATTACTAGGAACCACTAAAAAGTTTTAAAGAAAAATGATTTACTTCTGTTAGGTTTTAATACATTGTGTTTAATGATTTAGTAGGTATGTTGGGTTTTCATATTGAATCATTATTAAAGGGTACTTTATATATATGAAAAGAAGAAAACACATGTTCACAAGATGCCAATTCAGGCTTTCAGGGCATGAAGTGCGTTTAAAATGTGAAATTGAAATGTTTGACTATTAATCAAATGTCTAAAATACCCTTCCATACCTTTGAAACAGGATAAGTCTGCAACCCAAAAAACCAATGATCTCAGTATTTTCACTATTTTGTGATAATTACTAGGAAGCACCGATAATGTTGATTTAGGTCTGTTAAGTTTTCATATTCTGCCCTTATTAAAGGGTACTATAAATATTTGACAAATAATCAAACACTTTCTAAAACAAGTTCCACATTCAGAAGAATAAAATGACCGACTATTTGTCAATTACCTAAAATACCCCTTAATAGCTTCAAAACAGAGAAACATTCTCGACTTAAAAGCTATGCTATCAGTATTTTCACTACCTTGTATTAATCACTTGAAAACACTGATAACATGGATTAAGGTGTATGTTAGGTTTTCACATTTTGTCATATTATAAAAGAATATTTCAGATAATTGACTAATAATCAAACACTTTCTGAAACTATTTGTTCATTCACACCAAGCAAATTTCAAAGCATGAAAATAGCACAAATAATCAAACAGTTTCTGAAATATAAGTGAATGCCTGTTGTCATGGAGCTCGAGGTTGAGTTGGAGTTGGAGTTGGAGTTGTAGTTGAAGTCTTGGTCATTAGAAGGTGGGCTTCTTTCAACAAAGTTCAGCTGTTGAACAACTACCTGCCACCATTTACAAGTATTTAGAACAGAGGAACATATGATACGTTAAAGCATAGAACAAAAAAGGTTAGCAAGAATGACAATAGTTAGTGAATTACAATGTAACCTTATAGTAGGTTTGCTGTTTCCCATCATCACTATCAACTGTATCTGAAACAATACGACCCGATACGTATATTTGTTGTCCCTTCTCCACATGTTGAGAAGCAATATGTGCCAAATCATCCCAAAACGTTAAATTGATCCTGAAAACGACCATAAACGTTCAAAATCTGGATCATTGTAGCTAAACCCCCAAAAACAAAGCACGAATCAAGCACTGATTTCAAACGATTCCGTCCTACCAACATAGTTCAAAATTGAACAATAAACCAATGATATATCAATGAATTTATCCAGTAAATTTACCAGGTAGTATCGGTAGACGATTTTTTGACGGCAAGGCGACACCAAGCGAGGACTTTACCGGAGCTAAGTTGCTTAAATTCAACCGGAGTACCAACGTTTCCGATAAGTTGAACGGAGTTACACAACTCCTTCGTCCATGGAACTTCAGTAGGTCTAGGGTACTGATGACTACTTCCCAGTAAACCCTTCTCGTACTCATAGTGACCATTGTTGGCGTTACCTCCGCTGTGGTTGTAATCGAACGATGACTTTACATAGCCACTATTTGTGCTAAGTGATAATCTGCTGCTAAATTTTTTGTCTAATGATGAAGATGATGTAGAGCATGTGAACATACGAGTAATAGGTCGAGTATGATTGAGGGTATTGGGTAGATGTGTACTGGGAACCCATTGAGGGTTATTTGTGAAGAAATTTTGAAGTATTGTCGCCATTTTTGCGCTCTTGGTGATTCTACTTCTGAGAGATAAGGAGAGGGTGGACTGTGTAGGACTTCTGGGCTAACATTAGTCTTTTAGGGTTCGCCTTAGACACAAGGAACCCAGGTTGCAGGGCGTATGACCCACTTGGATCGCTGTAGTGATTAGTGAATTAGGGAAACCGTCATACGGTTGATATACGGGACATTTATAAAACTAATCATATTTCAAGTTGCTATTAAAGAAAACGTATTACGTGATTATGTAATCATCAAAAAAAAACATATATTTCATATAGCAGCAGTGAAAATATTATTTTTCTCGGTGGTTGCTTCATACAAAGGTGATACCACGAAAACATCCAAGGATAAAGATGCATATAAACCATCATCTACATGGAGTATCATATTTTCAGAACCTCTACTTATAGTGGATATTGACAATCGTCATTAAGAATATTAAATATTTCCCTAAAGGAACATTGTATGGGAGAGACGGGTTGAAAGTTCAATATATTTTAGATGTTCTTTGTGAAGAATGGTCATTTATAATTAAAGGATTACATGTGGTTAATCTATTACATGTGGTTAATCCTGGGTGTTGTTAAAGACACCCAATTTAAAGATAAATACCACTCAAAATCAATACCATATTTAGGACTTGAGGTAATGATTCCATATTAACATAATTCTTATATATTTATTTTATTTAGGAATGGTATTTAACGGAAACTATCATTTTATCAAATACTCCTTATTAAATAACTTTTATATCATTATCCCTTGTAATTATAACTTATTTTCAATTTATATCCTTTTTTATTTTGAAAAATTACTTTCAACCCTTGTTATTCAATTATATATATATATATATATATATATATATATATATATATATATATATATATATGGTTAGGTTATTTTGTTTTTAGTAACTATTGTGTGCCAAAATGTACAGATCTGGACCATCGGATGGAATATAATCAAAGGTCATGATCTGAGGGTCTATGATAGTAGAATAGGATAACATATACCATATAATCACACAAATTTCAGCATAAGGGCATTTTAGTCAATTAACCTATATTAAAAAAGGAAATTTTTGGATTTTTATGGATAATTAATTCCTTTATTTTTAAAAATCTGAATATTTTAAATTAATTCAAAATTAAAAATTCAATTTTATTCTGTCAGAATGTTAGAATGTTAACCATAAACTAGTAAATATATTTTTCGATTTTATTCTGTCAGAATGACAAAATGTCAACCATATACTAGTAAATACATTCTAAAAAGAATATACAAAATCAATTCTTGAACTAACAATATACCAAATAATTACATTGTATGATTGTGACTCATTGAATAATAACAACATTCTAAAAGAAAAAAAAAAAAAAAAAAAAAAAAAAAAAAAAACATCACAATCTAACAAAAACACTAATATATTCTGATAGAATATTATTTTTTAGCAACATTTTATACATTGTAACATAACACATTCTGGTATAATACACTCTCATTCTCTATGTTTTCTTCCTTCTCCGCATCAATGTTAGTCTCTTCAAAACCTAAATCCACAAAGAAAACATAATCAAGATTCAAAAATTAAAAAATTCAATGCATTCTAAGAGAATAAAAACTATAAATTCTGACATAATGTACTTGTTGTTGACAATTATTCTCAAACATTCTAAGAGAATACATTTATATAAAATAAATTCTAATAGAATACATTACATAATTCAAGAGCTATGATTGTATACAGAATTCAATAGTTGTGATTGAATCATCAACACACATGCATTCATTCCCAGTCATGAATTCAAGAAACAAACACACATTTACATTATCGATTTAGAAATATGAACACCAATTTTGACTTTTTCGAAACAAAATCCAACTTACGACTGTGAAGTGCAAGTTGTATCAGAAATTTCTTCAATCGAACAAAAATAAACCATTGAAGACATCGAATTTAATAAGATGATGAACACAATCTCGATCTTGAAAAAAAATCGAGATAAAATCAATCTCGATTAAGGTAAATAATTTCCAGTTATATCCCTAATTGTTGGATTACCGGACCAAAGAAAGAAGAACAGGAGGCTGCCGGAGGATACCTCCATCCAAGTACCTGCAATCGTCGGGATTTCCTCACCGTTTGCTCCTCGCTTCTCATTCATGTTCATAGACCCCACAACAGCGCCACTGCTCCTTCGCATCCCCTTCTTCAGCCTCATCGACCACAGAATCCATCATCGATTGCGAGACGAGAGTATGTGCTCCCTTTTGGATCCGTCGATTGTAAAAGAAGTAGAATCGGTGATGGTGACGGTGTTGATGTCGATGATGAAGTGTTCGGCCGCAAGCATATCTAGGTCAAATATATTTAGTTTAATTCCTTAATTGAATGATTAGTTTATTTCCTTAATTGAATAATTTCAATTAAATAATTTCCTTAAATAAAAGTACAAAATATCCAAAATACCCTTTAATGATTTATTTAATAATTTATTATTTCTTGAATTCTCATTGATGCATTTAGGCACACAATAGTTGCTAAAAACATTTGAACCTAGCTCTCTCTCTCTCTCTCTTTCTCTCTCTCTCTCTCTCTCTCTCTCTATATATATATATATATATATATATATATATATATATATATATATATATATATATATATATATAGAGAGAGAGAGAGAGAGAGGTAAAAATTCATTTGAGACGGACATAATTTTATGAGACCGTGAGACCAAAATTTTCTAATGAAATATTCTAATAATCTGTTGATCGTAAAAATATAATATGTAATATATTGTAAAATTATATACAACAATGAGCAAGACAAACACCAAATGCTAGCTTGATTTCGGCTGATAAGTGATTTCGTTTCTTCAAAACCGAAATCTTTATGTTTTTGGGTTTCAAAATCGAAACTCCAAATGCAAAGGTGTAAAATGTTTTGTTTTAATTGTTTGAATTTTGTTGACTTAATTATTTTTGCTGACTCAAAATTTACAATTGTCACAGGAACTTATTAAGTTTTATGTTTACCCATAGTTTACAAATGTTTTTCAGGTTGTTCTAGTGATCGAGACAAGAGCTTGACATAAATATACACTCGTATCAATGGATCGGTGTAGTGATTAGTGAATTAGGGAAACCGTCATACGTTTGATTTACGGGACATTTATAAAACTAATCATATTTCAAGTTGCTATTAAAGAAACCGTATTACATGATTATGTAATCATCAAAATTATTTTTCTTAACAAAAACATATACTTCATATAGCAGTAGTGAAAGTATTATTTTTCTCGATGGTTGCTTCATACAAAGGTGATACCGCGAAGGCATTGAACAATAAAGATACATATAAACCACCATTATCCATGTGGATTATCATATTTTCAGAACCTCTACTTATAGTGGATATTGACAATGTCATTAAGAACATTAGATATTTCCCTAAAGGAATATCGTTTGGGAGAGACGGGTTGAGAACTCAATATATTTTAGATGCTCTTTGTGAAGAATAGTCAGTTATAGTCAAAGACCTCCTACGTTTTATTACATGTGGTTAATCTATGGCTAGGGGGACGATGCTCATTGATTTTGACAGATGTAACACCCCAAATTCTAGAGGTGCTACTGAAGGACTTAAAGTGTAAATTAAGGAAAGGGACTCGACGAGTAGGCGTGCTTACTCGTCGAGTTGGAGCGGGATTCTGTCGAGGGTTAAGTGGCCAACTCGCTGAGTTGGCGGCTTGGACTCGATGAATTGGTGCTAAAGAAAGAAACCCCTAATTCTAGGGGTTATGCCCTATATAAAGCACATTATAACCCACCCTCAGCATCTTTGCTACCCTTTTGAGATCCATAAACCCTAATTTTCGTGTGAGACTCCATTGTTGAGGAAATTAGAGCTTCGAAGAGGAAATTGGTGGAAGGAGCTTGAGAAATTAGAGGCTAGCACCAAGGGGCTTGTGTAGATCTGGGATCTGCATCAGTTTGGGTGCATCTTAGAGTTAAGGAGTCATTATCTTAAGCTATTTCCTTTTTGGTTCATCCTTGGTGGTTGATTGGAGTTCCTTAGCTTGTTTGAGAGCTATTTCGAGTTAGAGGCTTAGATTTGAGGTTGCTACTTCAGATCTAGGCTTGTGATGGTCCAAAATATCATAAAGCTTCTGTTTAGGAGTTGTTAGTGAAGCCCCTAGTCCTTAGACCTATCCCTAGTGTGTTTTGGGCCTATATCTCCTTGGTTTCACGTAAAGTTTGCAACTTTATGTGAGGGTTGGACTGTAGAAGAGTGGATCTATGGATTGGAGCCCCTGCATGGCTCGAAAAGCCACTGTATGAATTAAGAAATGGAGAGACTCAACGAGTCACATGGGTGTACTCGACAAGTTGTATGAACATGTGCATGGACTCGGCGAGTTGGAACAACAACTCGGCGAGTCTGTTGAAGATTGCCTTGGACTCGTCGAGCCTGTTCTTGGACTCGACAAGTCTGGTCGTGGAACCCTAACCTCTTCTGGTTAAGCCTCGAATCGGTGAGTCGAGGGACGACTCTGTGAGTTGAGTAGGATGGACTCGGAGATCGTTGGACTCGATGAGTCTTGGGGCGACTCGGCGAGTTGAGTCATGTTATGGGAGTTTCTGAGTATAGGAACTCGACGAGACGACGGGTCGACTCAGCGAGTAGAATCAACCAGGAAGGTTGACTTTGACTGAGGACTTTGACTTTGACCAATAGTTGACCACTTTGACTTTCAAGGGTATTTTTGTAATTTTGGTATTTATGGAATTGGTTCTTTGGTAGTGTTCTGTGGTGAAGTTTGTGTCGGTGGTTGGAGCAGCTTGGTCTTATCTCTTCAGTCGGCAATTACAGGTGAGTTATCCTCACTATATCGACAGGGTCTACGACACCAAGGCCGACCCTTTATCGGATGGAAATCTAGGTATTGTTTGTTATGTTATTGCTTTGATAGATCTGCATCCTGCTATTTAGGATGATGTTATGTTAGTGACCTGGTTAAGGTCGGTACCCGATACATAGGGTAATGTTATGCTAGTGACCTGTTAGGTCGGAATCCTAGTTAGGATGTTGATATGTTATGTGATTTGTTAGACTGTTTGTTTGGTTAAGGATTTGTTATGTGATTAATTGTTTTATGTGCACATGGTTGTTTGACAGGGGTTGGGTTGAGGCGGGTCCTGCTTTGTGTTGTAGGCCAACATACACAGGGCCCACCAGATATTCCGAAGGCCCAGCGAGCGGTCCGGATAGGCTGAAGGCCCCAAGAGGGCAGACCAGACGTATCGAGGCTCAGAGAGTGGACCAGGCCGATTGAAGGCCCAGTGTGGGCGGACCGGTCATACTGTAGACTCAGAGAGTGGACCAAGTGGATTGAAGGTCTGGTGCGGGCATACCAATCACACTGTAGACTCGATGTACATGGCTAGACTCGAAGGGTGGACCAGGTGGACTGAAGGCCCGGTGCGGGCGGACCAGTCACACAGTAGACCCGATGTACATGGCTTTTCAAACTGTGATATGTTATGAGTATGTTGATGTGTGGTCGGTATTTTGGGGGTAACTCGCTAAGCTTTCGGGCTTACAATTTAGTGTATTGTTTCAGGTACTTCAAGAGATCGTGGCAAGACGAAGGCGTGATCGTATTGCTCCTCATGTTTTATGATTTATGTGATATGGTTATGGGGGGGATACTATGATGTTTAAACTATTTTGAAAAACAAGATGTATGAACTTAAGGGTTTTCGAATGAATAAAAATGTTTTAATTTGGCTTAAATTTTATGGTTGTTACAAGTTGGTATCAGAGCCTTGGTTTGAGTGAATTGGAGGAACATTCGTGTGAACCTAGTCTCAAATCATGGAGGGGTTTTCAAAAGGTTTTTCGAAATAAGTAAAGGAGGATGCAGAGGGTACGGTCAGCCAGAGCCAGTAAGTAGACCCCAAAATACCATACAAGTTATTTGATTATGTGATATGTTAGGACAACATGCTAGTACTAGGCTAGGGATCTTCAAGATTTGCATGACAGAATTGCATGATTATATGATGCCTGCTAGCCTAGGGTTTCCTTTGTATGAAATTGACATCATTACTGTATTTATTTAGTGTATGCATCATGGTTATACATAATTAAGATCTTATAGCCTGGGAATATTTGATTTGGCCTTATGTTCTGTTCTTGTATGATTGGGAGCTTAGGGTAGGATTGGATATTCGAAAGTCTATAGGGTCCAGCGTTATGTATGACTAGCATAACTAGTGTTGCAGGGTTGGTGGAAGTTTCATGGATGAGAGGGTTGCGTGATATCGGTAGGTCAGTTATGGGATAGTGGTGCTCCTTTAGGAGTGGGAATCGAGTGTTCGTTATGTATATGCTATTGTTAGGGTGTTGTGGTGATACTTGATACAAATATGGGTAGGTGTGGAAGGTAGTATGGGCCCGTACTACTGAAAGCAAAGGACCCATACGTGTATCAAGGAAGTAACGACCCCTAGGGTTTTTTTGGGAGCTAGTTCTCGAGGTTATTATGAGGAATGCCTAATATCTTGTGGTGTATTTTCAGTATGGCGATTATGTGACGTCTCGGGGCTGGATCCGGTTCGGGATCGGGATCAGGAGAGGGTGATCAGGATGGATCAGTACCATCCGAGGTCATTGGTCAGATGAGTATGGATGAGTTGGATGCCAGGATTCGTGAGATCCTACATGATGAGGTTGCTGCTATGTTCCGGGCTGAGTTGTCGGAGATGTTTTGGTCGATCAAGACCACCATGGTTGAGTACTTTGATGAGCGTTATGCAGCTCTTACAGAGGCGGCTGTCGCGGAAGCTACGGCGGCTATAACAGCAGCAGGGGGAGGAACTGGTCGAAGTTTTCAGTATCGGGACTTCGATAATACGAAGCCACCTACTTTTGATGGAGTTCAGGATTCGATCATTGCTATGAGATGGTTGTCAGAATTGGAGGGCTATTTCTTCACGTGTTCATGCCCTGCAGATCAGAGGGTGAGGTGTGCTCTGAACCTTTTGAGGCTCGGGGCGAAGGATTGGTGGAGGTTGGCTACGAGATCTTATTCTGATGCGCAGCGGGCTGCGGTTACTTGGGATGAGTTCCAGGAGATGTTTAGCACTCGTTATGTTCCACGGGTTGAGAGAGAGAGGTTGGCTCAGGAGTTCCTAGAGCTGAAGCAGGATTCAGAGTCGGTGACGGAGATCACTAGGATGTTCACTGAGAGGGCAATGTTTTGCATGGAGTTTGCTTCGGAGCAGGCTCAGATGTCCCGATATCTGAGTACGCTCAAGAGGGAAATCAGGCAGTTTGTGTCCACGCAGAGGTGTGATACCTTGTAGAGCTGCAGGAGGCCGCCAGGCGGCGGGATTTAGAGATGGAGTTGCAGTTACGAGAGCAGAGGCATGCCCCGGTGCAGTCGCAGCCGACGCCAATACGGTCCAAAACCGTTGACTATAGGGTTGGAGGTTAGAGCAGCCGCACTTATGAGAAGTGTGGGAAGGGTCATGTCGGAGTTTGTAGGTCCGGTGGTGTGTTTCGCAAGTGTGGGAAAGAAGAGCACTATGCGAGGGATTGCCGTCAGTCGGTCCTGGCTCAGGATATGAGGATCTGTTATCATTGTCATCAGGTTGGACACTTGAGGGTCAACTATCCACAACTTGTTGCAAGACCAGTGCAGGCTCCAACACCGGCCACTTTGAGGACTACGGGTGGAGGTCATGGTGGAGTGGAACCTCCAAGGGCTCAGGGATGCGCTTTCCAGCTTACAGCAGAGGAGGTCAGGTCAGAGCCAGATGCAGCTACGGGTATGTTTCCATTTTGCTATCTTGTTATTTGTTGATTATGTGGTATTGTAAATCGGTTCGCCTTTTTCGCATGATTCATAGTATGATTGGGGATCTTAGTAGTTAGGGGTTGTAGTTGGTTAGCGTTCAGGAGGATTATTGGTCGAAAGATAAGGTATATGATCTCATTGCTTGGAATAGCAACGACATTGCGAGAAGTGTTCAGTTGAGATTCAAATTTCCTTGGAGTTCAGGATGTGCGGTGTCGGGAAAGTGACCCGTGGAGGTTGCTCACTCCGAAGGGATTTAGTCCGGGAGTGAGGAGGAAACTCTATCAAGTAAGGTCGATCAAGTTATGTCGGATTGTCAGCGGAAGTTAGTAGTTGGTACACTAAATTAGGAGAATTGGAAAATTCTCCGGTAAAACAGCAAGTATTCAAGGTTAGTTAGTTGTTTAGATTTATCAATGTTGTTAGCTGAGAGTGTGGCATGATTGGAGCAAGTGATAGACAAGTGGGGCAGGGAACAGACCATAGTTTCAGGTAAGGTAGTTGGTCGATGTGAGGCCTGGGTTTAGGCCATGGAAAGGATTTCGGGCTGCAGAACTGGAGTTCAAAACCCCAAGAGAGCTAGAAAAGACTGCATGGGAGAGATTCCCAGGAAGGATGGTTGATATGGGCATATTTAGCTATAAAATACATGCATTATCTTAATACTTTATGTTGTTTTTTCTCATTTAATGAACAAAAGGTGCTTAATTAGTTTAGAATTTCATTTTTCAGCAATGATGACATGCTCGGATGGAAAAGGAAGCGGAACTAGCGATTGGACGCTTGGATCTTGGATTTTGAAGAAAGAAGGATGTTGTTGGACAGCTTGACCCCTCGTCAGTGTTTTGGCCATATATCATGAACCGTAACTCCGATTGATAGGATTCAAAATCATCTGAAAACTAGACACAATTTCGGACGACTTTCGTGTTTTGAGAAAATGATGATTCCAAATGGACTCGGCGAGTAGTCCATCAACTCGACGAGTTGGTTAGAAGTTTTGCGATTCTGGACGCGTTGACTTGTCGTACACGGGTTTTAAGTGACGGACTCGCCGAGTAGGTCACTGGACTCGCTGAGTAGCTCCTCTTTTGTGAAAATCTATATAAAGGGACTTTCAGATCGATACCCTAGCATATAGATGAACCCATGGAGGCCAATTGTCGACTAAAGGTGCTGCTGGAGCGTGGGAAGCAAGGGAATCAACCCTACATTCAATTTTAAGGAGAATCAAGTCAAAATCAAGTTTACTCTTACCTAATCTCTTGTTTGAACTATGTTTTTACCAATTGATTTCGTTTTTGTGCTTGTTTCTGCTGTAATCATGAGCTAAAAACTCATAACTTCTGTTTAGGTAGATGAATTTGTGAACATGGATTGATTATTTGAATCCCCCTAGTCCTTAACCCTAGCCCTAGTGTGTTTTGGGCCTATATATCATTAGTTTCATGTAAGGTTTGCAACCTTATGTGAGGGTTGGACTGTAGAAGAGTGGATATATGGATTGGAGCCCCTGCATGGCTCGAAAATCCACTGTATGGATTAAGAAATGGAGAGACTCGGCAAGTTACATGGGTGTACTCGACGAGTTGTATGAACATGTGCATGGACTCGGCGAGTTGGAACAACAACTCAGCGAGTTTGTTGAAGATTGCCTTGGACACGGCGAGTTTGTACTTGGACTCGACGAGTCTGGTCGTGGAACCCTAACCTCTTCTGGTTAAGCCTCGAATCGGTGAGTCGAGGGACGACTCTGTGAGTTGAGTAGGATGGACTCGGAGATCGTTGGACTCGATGAGTCTTGGGGCGACTCGGCGAGTTGAGTCATGTTATGGGAGTTTCTGAGTATAGGAACTCGACGAGACAACGGGTTGACTCGGCGAGTAGAATCAACCAGGAAGGTTGACTTTGACTGAGGACTTTGACTTTGACCAATAGTTGACCACTTTGACTTTCAAGGGTATTTTTGTAATTTTGGTATTTATGGAATTGGTTCTTTGGTAGTGTTCTGTGGTGAAGTTTGTGTCGGTGGTTGGAGCAGCTTGGTCTTATCTCTTCAGTCGGCAATTACAGGTGAGTTATCCTCACTATATTGACAGGGTCTACGACACCAAGGCCGACCCTTTATCGGATGGAAATCTAGGTATTGTTTGTTATGTTATTGCTTTGCTAGATCTGCATCCTGCTATTTAGGATGATGTTATGTTAGTGACCTGGTTAAGGTCGGTACCCGGTATATAGGGTAATGTTATGCTAGTGATCGGTTAGGTCGGAATCATCTTTAGGATGTTGATATGCTATGTGATCTGTAGACTGTTTGTCTGGTTAAGGATTTGTTATGTGATTAATTATTTTATGTGTACGTGGTTGTTTGACGGGGGTTGGGTTTAGGCGGGTCCTGATTTGTGCTGTAGGCCAACATACCCAGGGCGGAGCGGATATTTCGAAGGCCCAGCGAGCGGTCGGGAAAGGCTGAAGGCCCCAAGAGGGCGGACCAGACGTGTCGAGGCTCGGAGAGTGGAGCAGGCCGACTGAAGGCCCGGTGTAGGCGGACCGGTCATACTGTAGACTCAGAGAGTGGACCACGTGGATTGAAGGCCCGGTGCGAGCGGACCAGTCACACTGTAGACTCGATGTACATGGCTAGACTCGGAGGGTGGACCAGGTGGACTGAAGGCCCAGTGTGGGTGGACCAATCACACATTAGACCCGATATGCATAGCTGTTTTAACTGTGATATGTTATGAGTATGTTGATTTGTGGTTGGTATTTTGGGGGTAACTCACTAAGCTTTCGGGCTTACAGTTCAGTGTATTGTTTTAGGTACTTCAAGAGATCGTGGCAAGGCGAAGGCGTGATCGTACCGCTCCTCATGTTTTATGATTTATGTGATATGGTTCTGGGGGGGATACTCTGATATTTAAACTATTTAAAAAAAAAAGATGTATGAACTTAAGGGTTTTTGAATGAATTAAAATGTTTTAATTTGGCTTAAATTTTATGGTTGTTACAACATAATTTATTGTCTTTGGTCCTCTTATGCCACTATTAAAACCTAATAATGAAATGTGACCTATTACAATAGGAACTATATAGAAAAGGCTAGTGTAACATCCTGATTCCGAGGTATAAATTTAAATTGATTTTTATTCATTTTATTAGGAAAACTCGACGAGTTGAAGCCTCAAACTAGTCGAGTAGAGATTGAGATGACCGCATGAATCTTATAATCAACTCGACGAGTTGGAGAACCCCAACTCAACGAGTAGGAGCTGAGTGTGAAAACCCTAATTTTCAGGGTTTGTGCCCTATATAAAGGACCTTAAGCCTTTCAATCCGCCTCCCTCACCACTTTAGCACCATGAGAGAAATCCTAAACGAGTTGGTATCATCTGTGTGAGAGAGAGAGAGAGAGAGAGTGAGAGAGAGAGAGAGGCTAAGAGTGTGTGAATTAGTGCATTCTTTGAAGGATCTTGAGGAGCAAAAGGCCTAGAATGAGAAGGAGTCCATGGATCCAACATTCTTTCAGTGTTAGTGGCTATTTGGATGTAAAAAGCCACTAACTTGGTCACTTGTTTGTTAGAACTCACTATGTGAGAGTTATGGACATTTTTAGCATTTCCTTTGGGTCCTTATTGGGATTGAGCTTATCCTGAAGCTAAGACTTCAAATTTTGGACATTATTAGGCCCTCTAGGCCTAAAGATTCCAGATTTATTCAGTTTTGGTGAACCTCTAAGCCTTAAACCCATTGTGGAGCATGTTTTTGGCATATTTAGCCCTAGATGTCATGCATGGACGTAAAGCTTGTAGCTTTACGTGATACTTCGGCCTTAGAAGGCTAGAACTAGAGTTTGGGACCTGAGTCTTGCTTAAAAACGTATGAATGAGAGAATGGATTGAGGGAAATCGACGAGTTGATGAGCCAAATTGACGAGTTGGTTAGGATTTTCCTCGTTATGCTAGACACTGTGAAAACTTAACGAGTTGGTGAGACAACTGGGCGAGTAGAGCTGGATTTTCCCAATTTTTCTGAGAACAGGGGCAACTAGACGAGTCGCGTAGATGCACTCGACAAGTTGGGTCAACATGGACTGTTGACTTGAGCATTGACTTTCATTGACTTTTAGGGTTTGGTCAAGATGTGGACTTTGGAGACCATGGAGGGTTAAAATGCTCTTTCACCCTTTCCGAGAGTTAGTAAAGGGTTTAGCTTAACATCTTTGGAGTTCTTGTTATAAATAGTTAATTAGAGAAGATTATGATATGTGGGTGGAGTCTAGACGATCGTTGGGTACGAGACCTACTTGCTTACTTACGAGGTGAGTCTTCTCACTATACTTACCTGAGTGGTAATATTGTGTGACCGGAGGGTCTTATCTGAGCTATTGACCAGAGGTCTTATCTGAGTATTGACCGCAGGGTCTTATCTGAGTTATTGACCAGAGGGTCTTATGTGTTTATATTGAGTTATGTTATATTATGCATTTTGTCTTTGTGATTTATGTTGTATATATTGTTCTGTGCCTTATTGAGTTAGTATCGGAGGGTTCAAACCGAGTTGTGAGAAAGGAGGGTCTTCACTGAGATACCGGACTGGAGGGTCCAACCCGAGTTGTGAAACCGAAGGGTCTTCACTGAGACACATGATTGGAGGGTCCTTATCGAGTATATCCATGAGAGGCTAATTATTTGTGTGTGATATTTTGGGGAACTCACTAAGCTTCGTGCTTACAGTGTTGTGTGAAATGTGTTTCAGGTACCTCCCATGATTGTGGGAAGGCGTCAGCTTGATTGTACACACCAGCTAGAGATTATGTTTTGAGTTTTGGGATATTGTCAAACATTTTACTGTCTTGTGTTTTGAACAAATTATAAACTTGGGTTGAGAAATGTGAAACTGTGTTTTAGATGGTTTTAAAAATGAAAATTTTATTTGATACTTTTAGAGTGTTACATATGGTTTCCAAGTTGGCTATGAAAGATGATGTTAAAGGAATAGCTAAGTATCTCAATGATTTTTAGTTCGGGGTCAAGGTGTCGGTGAAGTTGAGGCCATTATTCATATTACATAGCATTAAAAGGGTGTTGAGTGAGTGTCACAATGACATGTGTCTTTCCATTTGTACAATGGACTTCTCCAATGCCTTTAACATTCTGGACATACCAATATTACTTTATGAGGTGAAAGTGAGGTGCCCTTCTATATCCTTTTCGGTATAATTCTTATATAACCAAGCAACAAGGTTGTATCTACGCATATGTTTGGTCCACCACTGGAGTTCAGCAATGTGACCCCATGGGACCACTTTGTTGCTCTCGTGTTGCACCGACTCTTGTATAATATTAGAGATAATTGCAAGTCTCTTCTCTATGCATGGTACCTTGATAGTGGAACATTTATTGGAGATTCAGAGGAGATGGCCAAAGTGTTGGACATTATTAATGTGATTGGTCCAAAATTTGGCCTTTAGTTAAATATCAATAAAACCAATCTTTTTTAGCCCTCTTGTGTGACAACCCGAAAATCTTTGCCTTGTAAGTTCATTTATCCAATTCAACAACGTATCAGACTCGTTTCTGCTATATTTTAGCCTTGTTTAGAGTCTATTTAAGGGTTCAAAGCTCAGTACATTCAAGCATTGGGTATAGGATCGACTTGCGTAAGTTCTTCGCGTTGAAATCAAGCCATACACTCCATGTGAGGGAGTGTACGGCCGCTCAGATGTGTGTGCGTCCGTACACCCCACTCCATAAGAGTGATATATTTTCATTACTAAGTCATTTCTTCAGTTTCGAAGCCAAGAACTCGAGTTTTCTCTCCACTATCATCAAGCTTTTCACCTGATCTTAAAGAATGTAAGCCTTTCTTCCGTTTTGATTTGTGGTTAGCCTTCTTCTCCTAGTAACACCCTTTGATTTCATCCATGGAAACCATCTTTTGGCTAGATCTTCAAATCTTCATCCATTTCACCAAGAACACACACTTGTTCTTGGTGATTGTTACCCTTTTGAGCCTCCAAATCATTAGTAGTCTTTCCTTAAGTACATGTTAGGAACACTTGATTAACACCCTAAAAATGACCAAAAATCAAGACCATATGGCAATATCAGGACCACAGGGTAAAAACATCATTTTCTATAGTATATCCTACATTCGTCATTATTACATGCATAATTATTCATTGAAACTACTTGACCATGATCGTTTACCTCTTTAAGCTCCAACAGTTGATCCCAGGTATGAAGTCCCAAATTGTGGCCTAGTGGTCCCAGTTCGATGTGTGGAGATAACAAACAAGATCTTGGACCAATAACGACACAGTAACTATGAATATCTTCTATGACATCGAAAGGGGTGAGAATAAAAAAATAACAAAAATGCATGCATGCTAATGTCCTGATTAAATGTTATGTAAAAATAAAAGTGGAAAAGAAGAAAATAAAATCTTTTGGGATTTTTATACAATAAAATAAAAGTAAATAAAAATAAATGCAAAATAAAGACTAATATGTTATGTAACCTAACTAAAAATGCATGAAAAAGAGAAGAAAATAGGAAATACCTCACCCCATGCTTAAAAAAAAGCATTGTCCTCAATGCTCGGGGGAAGGGCGAATGACCGTAAATCGGGGGATCGCGAGGAGGATAGAGATAGGGGTATGATGGGTAAGGATAATGATAAGTTGGAGGGAGTTTAGGATGAGTGGGAGACGGGTTTAGTGTGAGAATAAGAATCCATGTGTAAGAACAATGTTTGAAAACTCAAACTTTGAGTTAATCTTTAAGATCAACGTCTGCTCTTAATTAGAGGTTATAGTCGATTCTGGTAAACAAGACAAGACATGGAGATAATCAATCAACAAATTATGCAAGTAATAAATAAAGTAATATTGAGTATAATCAATGTAATTGTAACGCCCCGTTCTTGAAATATCTATTTATGGGTTTCCAAGATCAAGAGTAAGGGCACTTCGGTCCTTAATGTGGATATAGAGTTGACGGGAACGGACTTATAATGGAGGAGATGTTGTAAATTAAAGATATTGGCAGAAATGGTCCCTAAGGGGGAAGTTTAGCAAAGGGGTCCTATGCATGCCAAGCATGCATGCGTGTGTTTGGCTGGGTGTGCCCACCATAAGCTGGACGTACGCCCAACATAATGAAGAAAAGGAACGTGGAGGTCTCTCAACGTACGCCCAACGTACTGGATGTACGCCCAATGTACGTCTATCATTCAGAAACCCTAAATTTAGGGTCAGCCACTATATAAGGAACATAATGGTTCTCACCCTAGCCTCCATAAACACTCTCCCTAGATAGCCGTTCCACCTCCATTGTTGGGTGTGTTTGACCTTGGAAAGCTTGTTTTGGAAAAGGAGAGTCTAGAAGAGGAAAGATGAAGTTGTCAAAGAAGGAGTTGAGTGGCTGGAGCGTGTAGATCTGGAAAGACATCATCTTCTGAGGCCCTTTTTGTTGGATTAGTGTCTAAGTCCATAACTATTTTGGTATGTACTTGACCCGATGGTGCATGGTCCTTTTGGGTTGCCTTCACCAAAGCAACTTGATAGGATGAATTATGGAGAGTAAGGATTAAATATGATTTGTTAATATATTATGGGAATAATATATTAAAGGAGAAATCATATTGTTTAATTAATATTAGTCAATAATTAATTGGTAATTAGTTTTGTGACTTAAAGAGATTAATTAAACTTAAGGGACTGGAATTGTAATTATAAGATAATTGCAATTTGGGCCATGGATTGCCTTGTATCAAGGGTTGGACGAATTCTATGGGGAAGCCCATAAGGAAATCGTCCAAGGGCTTGATTAAAAGGAGTCTATGGGTTGCTTAGGGATTAAGCATCCAAATTAGGGTTTCCTTGTTAGATAACCCTAATAGCCCAACTATATAAAGACCCCTTAAGGCTCAAAAACGTGGCTAAGCTTCTTGTAAGGGTTTACACACGTTTTTGGCAGCCTCCATTCTCTCTCCTCTTCATCCTCTTGCTTATGGTGTTTGTGAACCATGAGAGGAGTGACACTTGTGACTCTAAGCCTTCCAAAGTCAATTCAATGAGGAATTGGGATTGCTATTGCTACATAACAATCAAGGTATGATCTTAAACCTAATTACATGTTAATATGATTACTTGCATGCTAGAATTAGGGTTTATAGTCTTGGATTCAAAGCGTGTACAATAGAGACACCTAGATCC
This sequence comes from Lactuca saligna, assembly GCF_052625555.1. Classification (NCBI taxonomy): domain Eukaryota; kingdom Viridiplantae; phylum Streptophyta; class Magnoliopsida; order Asterales; family Asteraceae; genus Lactuca; species Lactuca saligna. The sequence continues at coordinate 311,249,794 of NC_136421.1, forward strand.
AAGCATTAGGGTTTGTATGAGCACATAGGATGTCTTATGACCAAAACCCATCAGTGGTATCAGAGCCTAGACTGGTTTCTATTGTATTGATGCTTAACATGTTTGAAAAAAATTCGATTTTTTGGATTCTGGAGGTTGGACTCGCCGAGTCCATGCAGACTCGACGAGTCAACTCGTCAGATAATGCTTATCTCGGGATTTCTTGCTGTTTTTGCATATGGATAGTTACCTTATCATGTTAGATCAATATAAATCTGATTTTATGATATATATATATATATATATATATATATATATATATATATATATATATATATATATATATATATATATATGACTATATTTTTGATCTAATTAAAGATAATTATCAATTAATAAGATAATTGTTTCCTTATAAGATAATTGATTAATTATTTTGAGTAAATTGATAAATTGTTTTGCAAGAAATCATTAAACAAATCAAATATGGATAATTATGTAATTAAATGTTAGTTTAGATTATTTGTTATTTGATCCTTGTTGTTATGAAAAGTTTCATATTTTCCCCTTTAGGTTTTATAGTTTAAATTTGAACCCAAAAGTTTTGAAGTTTTGAAATTTAAATAGTTAAAACCCTAATGTTTTGAAATGTCTCAAAACTTGCCCTCAAGTTTTAGAATTTAAAAGTTGATTAAAAGTTTAATTAGGAGTGTTAAATTCTAAAACCCTAGTAATGTTTTGAAAAGTTCAAATCACACCCTTATGGTTTTATTAATTAATTAAGGAGTATAATTAAAAGAGGTTTAATTAATTAAGGAGTATAATTAAGGAGTGTAATTGTTAAAGTTAACCATATAGTATTTTAAAAGTATAAAATACACCCTATACTATATATAACATTAAAAGTATAACATTATATATATGCATGAGTAAAAGTCAGTCTTACCGTTAGTAGGCCTCATTCACGAAGCTGGTCTATAAGGGGTGTTTAAGAAAATTGCCTATAAAATGGCGATTGAATGGGTATCCACTCTTACCCACCACACTCTTGATTAGTAGAGGGTCGTTAGCCGAACGGGTAGGATAGGACAAAACCTTTCATTATAAGTATAATGAAATACAAAGTAACTAAATGTTTTTCAAATTCCCAATCTTAGTTACTTAGGCAAAAGTGAATTGATGCAATTCCATGAAATTACACTTTGTGCCCTTGAGAAGACGTTAGTGGAGCGTGTGTGGTTTACCGGCACACTAAATGGTTCTAAGCAAAGGTAGCAAAGGGTGACTCAATGTTTGTCATAGTTCGGTGGAGCGTGTGTGGTTTACCGGCACATCGAATAGGTGATTGTAACATGTGAGGGCACCATGTAGTTTGCATGGTTATTCACACCCGCTTTGTGATCCTCGGCATCCCAGTCACAAACAAGAGGGGCATATCGAGATTTAAACATGCCATTGAAATGTTCAATGAATCTCAAAGGATCTAGGAGTTTTCATAGATTTAAAACTTAAATTTCTTTTTCGTTTTTCATGGTGGAAATTAGTGAATCGTCATTCACTTACCTTCAAATGTTCTGCAATTTGGATTACGGCATCCCTCTCCCGAGTTGTAGGATATTGTGTTGGGTCCTAGCCTTGGAATTTAATTTGAGTGATTTACCAAGGACTCAATCAATCAACTAACTTGAATTCGTTTTTCTCCCGATGTCAAGTTCGACAACTATGGTCTTCTCAAATCCTGTGGAACAAGTATTCCACATGAAGATGATATTCCACGATTCGATTGAGGAACAAGAAATCATGCTTCACTTCCTCCTCCTCCTCCAATTATTCTCCCTAACCCACAAGATTGTAAAATTGAAAGGTTCAATATCACTCAAGCCCTTTTGGCAAGTAAACATAAAGAGGGCAAGTCGGTGTGTGCACACGTCTTAGGGATGAAGTCACACATTGATAGATTAAGAATGATGGGATCCGTTGTCGGTGAAGCGATGGCTATTGATTGGGTTCTTCAGTCACTTCCCAACTCATATAGTAAGTTCGTAAGAGAGTACTATATGATGAGCTACGACGTGACCCTTATAGATCTCACCTATATGCTTGTTGCTGCTGAATCAGCAATGGTTTGGCGCAATAGAAAAGCAAAGTTGATTGGTGAATCTGCCTTCAAGACCTCTATGGATATAGACAATGGAAATGTAAGACATGCAATGATCGAAAAGTTTGATCATAAGAGAAAGGCGATGTCTGAGGTAGTTCCATGTGTTGTTCTAAAAGAGTCAGTTTGCTTTTATTGCCAAGAGAAGGGGCATTGGAGACGAAGTTGCCCTATTTACCTAAGAGATCTAAGAGATGGGAGAGTCGAAACGTATGACTCTAATTTAGGTAAAATCCATTGACTAACTCTTTTAAGCTTCATCCTAGATTCTGAATACATAATGTGATAAGATTACAATTGATGTTTAGAAGGATCAAAGAAAAGAAAAGAAGCTTAAGGGAAGAAGTGATCAGAATCTAACCATGAAGGAATGGATTTTGATCGCGTTTCTTGAAGATTAGATTCTTGAGCTACTACTTAGAGTTAGAATTAGATTGCTAAGAAAGATGTATTAGCATAAGTCTTTCAATGAGTTGCATTGTAAGGACAAATTTTTCCGCAATAAAATAAATTTTTGATTTTAAATTTTATTTATTTATCCTTACAATGGCGTGTATGAAAAGTTGATGTTAAAATTATTAGCATTAATGGATTTGTTTCTTATTGTGTTATGGAAAGTCAAGAATTTACCAAATAGGGAGAGTTTCTCATCGCCCAAGTTTCAATTGGAAAGAAACTTGGAATCACGCAACTTGGTTGCACGATGAATGAGAAATTTCATATTTGGAAATTAGACTAATTCATTGACAAAGTGTCAAGTGAAGAACTAGGAGATCGAGTACACAAAGTTGTGTGTTGATCAAGTTCACCATAAGAGTAACAAAGATATTCGTCATGATTTACTAAAGGCTTAGTAAATATGATTACACTTACAAGATTAAGTGTAATTTTGAATTGATTAAAGGGTTTAGATCAATAGCAAAACAAATAAGAAGAATCAAGTAGGTAGAAAGATAAGAGTTTCTCCATTCTAAGAAGAAGGGAGAGTAGCTTTTATGCTTTATGATAGGTCTTAATGATTAAGAACCATATCTCAATTGATCCTCTAAGTGAGTCTTGGTACAATTGTATGTCCAAGAAGAGGAATCAAAGATTGAAGAAATGGTCAAATCAAGAAGTCAATCATACTTCGTTCCAAAACAAGTCTTAAAGTCAAGATTGTGACATTGAGTGCATAGTATAACATTCATCAATTGTGGAAAGTTGTGATGTCTTGGATAAGACAAAGACCAACTAAGACCAAAATTATGAAGTGTTTTGTTTTGATAAAAGCTACACTAACTCTTGAATATTTGGTTGTCAACAAATGTTTATTGACAAGAGAATCTTATATGTCAAGGAGTTAGTGGGAGTCTTAATAGTCTTGAAAAGTTTCAAGAACAAATCAAATAAACCTTATCGATTATCACTAGCACACGAGTTGAGGTTTACAACCTATCGTGAAGACATTATTTTGTTTCTGTGCCAATCCAATCGAGTTAATTATGCATGTGAATCCTATGAGTTCTCATTTGAATGAATAAAAGGCAAGGACCTTGATCAATGGAAAGTACATTGATAGGAAAAGGTGAGCTGCTTAACTACTTGGAAAACGTGGTGGGCAGCTGTGCTACCATAAGGCAAGAAATCAAGATTAAGAAAGTTCGATCCATATGAGTTTGAATTTGTCGTAAACTTTGGTTTTTAACAAATTCACATGGATAGGAACACATACACTGTTTAAATCTAAGTGTCATAAGATTTCCTCCTTCATGAAAATGATTGTGAGAAAATGCTTTCACTAAGAAAGATTTTAAAAGATAGTGATTGTAAAATTGCATTCTCGAATTCGATCATGGTTACGACATCCCTTTCCATAATTTGAATTGTGAGGTTTGGCAATTAGTCCTAATTGTTAAGACACATATATGAACTATCTAAGGCAAAAGTGTATAAGTTCAAGAAGCCTTGATAAAAGATTATCAAAGTATTAAGTATTAGAAACATGGACTTAAGAAATTCAATAGGTATTGTCTTTCTGAAAGTTAAGATGTTTATGAATACATGTTGAAGCTAGTGGGAGCATAAGTGTTATGTTTTATAATAATCATCATGATAGTGGGATCATAAATGTTATGATTGTATGATTATTAAGGCACGTATTGCATAGTTGGCAATATTAATTATAGAAAAACAAGAGTCATACTTTGCAAAGTTGTAAGAGTTGAAAGGTTGTTTTGCTATAATTAAGGGAGAGAATATTATGCTTCATTTCAAATATAAAGGATTAGGTTGTGGAATGTTAATATATTTAGTCAAAGGTACATAGTGTGTTCTTAAAATTTCGATTATGATTACGGCATTCCTCTTCACAATTCGAATTCTGAGAACATAGAAAATAAAACATTGTGCGTCGTGTCCCATACGCTTCGGGTATAGGATCGATTGCAAATGCTTTAATGTTTGACCATTCTAAAATTTTCCAAATGTCTAGCGCATTTAGAGGGAAAAGGGACTAGAATCGGTTTTGACTAAAATAATTAAACAACTATCAAAGGACAATCCAAAGTTCGACGAGGATTGGTCGCTTGTGAGTAGTTGGAAGTATAGTATTGGAAATTAGGGAAATGTTTCCATATTGGATGGACAATATCGACCTAATTACGAATAGATAAGATTCTATTAAGAATGAGTTGTCATATGGAAAATATGGAAGCCTGTCCATATTGGGAAGTAAATATTGAAAATCTATGTCTAGATTAGAAACTTTTTTGCAAAAGGATGTTCAAAGGAATGTACTTTGAGAGAGAGACATCATATCTAAGGAATTGTCTTGTAACAATCTACATTAGAGGAATTTGTAATATCATTGGCAATAGTCTTTGAGACTTTGGTGCAATGACATTACAAAAGGATCGTTGCATAAAGTGTTAGAATCTAGTATATTCTATAAGTAACAAGAATTTGATATTCTTACACTTAAGAAAATGGATTTGGAGTTGTGAAATGAGAATGATTGGAAACGTGTTCAATTTGTCTATTTCACAAAAGTAAGAACCATAGGTAAACATTGTGTGCATGCTAGGAGCATGGGACAAGTGTAATAATTCAAGTAAAAAGTTGATTACCCGAAACGACAAATAATGAGTAATCGATATGGTGATAAATAAAACGTGTTTTGTTTATACTCAAAGGTTTGAGGCCATATGGGATTAGTATTATTCTTGTGTTTCACCTTGCATGTTTTGACTTCCAGAATAATTGAGTTTATTAAGAATAATCGAATTATTCAAACGGGCCACAGTCGTTCATATGTTGGAAGTAGATATGAATGAAGACTGTCGTGAATTGGTGTGTGGATTGTCTAAAAGAGTATTAGACATAAGCAAATGTTTGCTGCAACGTTCATGAGTGCTTATGAATATGATTTGAGCATTGGATTAAACCCACGCTCGCTTGGATCACTCCATGAATTGTATCTCGAGTGATTAGTGAGACGATAACATCTTATATTCTTGAAACCGAGATGTGTGAGTTGTATCTTGCGAATCGGTTGCTCATTGATAATATGTAAACGCACCAGTAACTCGGTGTTATAAAACATATTGTTATGTGTAATTCGGTGAGTGAGTGCAAGCAAGCATTGTATCAAAGTTTATCCGTTCCTTTTATCTAAATAAGGATAAAAGCGATATCTTTGGGCCCCTCGATGGTTTAGTGATGACATACGTAAATGCTCGGCCGGGCTAGGGCTAATTTGATTTGTTCAGTTAGTTTGTCGTCATAAATCGGAAATCGAGATATAGTACAAAGAGAATGATTTGAAATCATATCTCATACGATATCTAGAATGGAGGAATATATGATCCCTTATCTAAGGACACGTGTATTTGATATGATCAGAGTTGACAGCGACTTTGGAAAGCTACGATTGCAGATCGGGATCTGAAGTCATACGCAAAATAGTTGTTAGACTTATCCAAGTGGGAGACTGTTGGATTAGTGTCTAAGTCCATAACTATTTTGGTATGTACTTGACCCGATGGTGCATGGTCCTTTTGGGTTGCCTTCACCAAAGCAACTTGATAGGATGAATTATGGAGAGTAAGGATTAAATATGATTTATTAATATATTATGGAAATAATATATTAAAGGAGAAATCATATTGTTTAATTAATATTAGTCAATAATTAATTGGTAATTAGTTCTGTGACTAAAAGAGATTAATTAAACTTAAGGGACTGGAATTGTAATTATAAGATAATTGAAATTTGGGCCATGGATTGCCTTGTATCAAGGGTTGGATGAATTCTATGGGGAAGCCCATAAGGAAATCGTCCAAGGGCTTGATTAAAAGGAGTCTATGGGTTGCTTAGGGCTTAAGCATCCAAATTAGGGTTTCCTTGTTAGATAACCCTAATAGCCCAACTATATAAAGATCCCCTTTAGGCTAAAAAACGTGGCTAATCTTCTTGTAAGGGTTTACACACGTTTTTGGCAGCCTCCATTCGCTCTCGTCTTCATCCTCTTGCTTATGGTGTTTGTGAACCATTAGAGGAGTGACACTTGTGACTCTAAGCCTTCCAAAGTCAATTCAATGAGGAATTGGGATTGTTATTGCTACATAACAATCAAGGTATGATCTTAAACCTAATTACATGTTAATATGATTACTTGCATGCTAGAATTAGGGTTTATAGTCTTGGATTCAAAGCATGTACAATAGAGAAACCTAGATCCAAGCATTAGGGTTTGTATGAGCACATAGGATGTCTTATGACCAAAACCCATCACTTTTGAGGTAAAAAGTCTTTGGCTTGACATTCATATTGTGTAGATCTATGTGTTGTGAAGTTTTGACATCATTCTTGTCCTAAAACCTCATCTTGATGCATGATTCGAGTTGGTTGAGATTAGCTGTCCTTTTAAACCTTAGGAGAGGTCTTAAGTAAGAAAAATAAGGTCCGAAGGGCTTTGGTTGTCTCATATGTGATATAGATAGGTCTTAATGGATTAAGACCTTGGATTAAGAGCTTTATGGACGTCTCAAGTAATATAGTTTGAGACTTTATGAATCCTAGGCATATTTGGTCTATGGATTCGAAGTTTGGGGTTAAGAGCTTAAGCCATTAAGATATTATAAGAAGTTGTGGTTCAGCGGAGTTACGCCCCACGTAAATGGTAGTACGTCCAGCATAGTGGATCTGTGTCCCGATTCCAATTCGCGAAGCATCGTTGTACGCTCAACGTACCAAGGAGGGTACGCCCAACGTACTCCTTCTGTTGGGTTTTCATTTTGGGCCTTAAGAGATTGGGTTGTTATTGGGCCATTAGAGCTTAGGCCGTGACTGGAAATTATGGATGGAGTATTTTGGACTCACTAATTATTATGGACCTTGGATCTAGGCCCGTTTGGTGAGGAGGAACCAATTTAGTAAATTGGGCCAATATTGGGTTTTGTTTCGGACTTTTGGTCTTTGGGCCAGCAGTAGGCTTGAGAGCTTACCTAGTGTTGGGCCCTTCATATTCTGGTGTTGGGCTTTGGTCATGGAACAGTTTGGGTTAAGGGTAAAATGGTCAATTTACCCTTGGAAGGATATTGTGCTTGGACTAATGATTGTTTTCCTGCTTCGAATAGTTCGGGATTTTTGGTGAGTCGGTGATTCGGGAATCTGCTTCTTCAGTTCATAGTTTCGGCGGTTGCGAGGTAAGTTATCCTCACTATATCGACATGGTCTAAGGCACCAAGGTCGGCCGTTTATCGGATTGTAATCCGGGTATCATTGTTATGTTATTGCTTTGCTATGTGATCTGCTCGATCGGTTTGTTTGGATGTGAATTGTTATATGATTAGATGTTTATGTGCACATGGTTGTTGGACTGGGGTTGGGTTGAGGCGGGTCCTGCTTTGTGTTGTAGGCCAGCATACCCAGGGCGGATCGGTTATCCCGAAGGCCCAACGAGCGGTCCGGATAGGCTGTAGGCCCCACGAGGCTGGACCAGACGTGCCGAGGCTCGGAGAGTGGACCCGGCCGACTGAAGGCCCGGTGCGGGCGGACCAATCATACTGTAGACTTAGAGAGTGGACCAGGTGGGTTGAAGGCCCGGTGCGGGCAGGCCAACCATACTACAGACTCGATGGATATGGCTAGACTCGGAGGGTGGACCAGGTGAACTGAAGGCCCAGTGCGGCGAACCAGTCACACAGTAGACCCGTAGTGCATGGCTGTTCTGTATTCTGTTCTGTTATGATATGTTATGTGTATGGTATATGTGGTTGGTATTTTGGGGGTAACTTACTAAGCTTTTGGGCTTACAGTTGTGGTTTAAATGTTTTCAGGTACTTCAGGAGACCGTAGCAAGGCGAAGGCGTGATCGTACCGCTCCTCATGTTTTATGTGTTTATGATGTGGTTCTTGGAAAATACTCTGATAATAAATGTATTAAAAACCTTTTTGTAACGAATTAATGAAATCGGGTTGTTTTTGAAAAGTTTAAATTGACTTGAAATTTATGGATGTTACAAGTTGGTATCAGAGCCTTGGTTTGAGTGAATTGGAGGAACATTCGTGTGAATCCAGTCTCAAATCAAGGAGAGTTTTCAAAATGAGAATTTAAAATGGTTTTCAAAATGAGAAAGGAGGACGCGGAGGTACGATCAGCCGGAGCCAGTAAGTAGGCCCAAAATACCATGCAAGTTATTTGTTTATGTGATATGATAGAACAACATGCTAGTACTAGGCTAGGGATCTTCAGGAATTGCATGATAGAGTTGCCTGATTTATGATGCCTGCTAGCCTAGGGTTTCTTTCTGTATGAGATTTCCAGTCTTCCTCTAGGAGTGAGGGTTGAGTGCTTGTTATGCCTATTCTTCGCCAGGGTGTTGTGGTGATACTTGATATAAATATGGGTAGGTGTGGAAGGTAGTATGGGCCCGTACTACTAAAAGCACAGGACCCATACGCGTATCAAGGAAGTCACAACCCCTAGGGCAAGGTTGAGAGTCGGTTCCCGAGTTAGTGGGAGGTATCTGATGTTTGTGGTGTATTTCAGTATGGTGGTTACGAGGCATGCTGGGAGTGGATCCGGGTCAGGATCGGGAGCAAGAGGAGGTGGTCAGGGTGGGTCGGCACCACCCGAGGTTATTGGTCAGATGAGCACAGACGAGTTGGATGCTAGGATTCGTGAGATCCTGCATGATGAGGTTGCTGCAATGTTCCGGGTCGAGTTGTCGGAACTGTTTGGGTCGATTAAGACCGCCATGGTCGAGTATTTTGATGAGCGTTATGCAGCTCTTAAAGAGACGGCTGCCGCGGCAGCTACAACGGCAGGGGAGGAACCGGTAGAGGTTTTTAGTATCGGGACTTTGATAATACGAAGCCTCCTACCCTCGATGGAGTTAAGGACCCGATTGTTGCTATTAGATGGTTATCAGACGTAGAGGGGTGTTTCTTCATGTGTTCATGCCCTGTTGATCAGAGGGTGAGGTGTGCTCTTAACCTTTTGAGGCTCGGGGTAAAGGATTGGTGGAGGTTGACCACGGGATCGTATTCTGATGCGCAGCGAGTTGCGATTTCTTGGGATCAGTTCAGAGAGATGTTCAGTACTCGCTATGCTCCACGAGTTGAGAGGGAGAGATTAGCTCAGAAGTTCCTGGAGTTGAAGCACGACTCCGAGTCGGTGACGGAGATCACCAGGATGTTCACTGAGAGGGCGATGTTTTTCACTGAGTTTGATTCCGAGCAGGCTCATATGTCTCGATATATGAGTATGCTGAAGAGGGATATCAGGCACTCTGTGTCTATGCAGAGGTGTGAGACATTGTTGGAGTTGCAGGAAGCCGCTAGGCGGCGAGAGTTGGAGATCGAGTTACAGTTGAGAGAGCAGAGGAAGGCTCCGGTACAGTCGCAGCCGGCACCGAAATGGTCCAAGACAGTTGATGCTAGGTTGGGAGATCAGGGAAGCCGCACTTGTGGGAAGTGCGGGAAGGGTAACACCGGAGTTTGTAGGTCCGGTGGTGCGTGCCGCAAGTGCGAGAGAGAGGGGCATTATGCGAGGGATTGTCGCCAGTCATCCCCGGTTCAGGATATGAGGATTTGTTACCAGTATCATCAGGTTGGTCACATGAGGGCCAACTATCCACAGCTTGTTGCAGGACCGGTGCAGGCTCCAGCACCGGCCACTTTGAGGATTATGGGTTGAAGTCAGGGTGGTGCAGATCCCCCAAGGGCTCCGGGTTGTGCATTTCAGCTTATAGCAGAGGAGGTTAGGGCATATCCGGATTTAGTTGCAGGTATGTTTCCTTTTTGATATCTTGTTATCTTATGGTTGTTATGAAGTATTATATCTGCTAGTCTTGTTCGCAAAATTCATGGTATTGCATTCGTTTGATTTTTCGGGTTTATTGTATTATTGAGGAGTCGGTTAGTATCCAAGGGATGGATGGTCAGGATTGGTTGCGTGGTCTTGTTGTTAGCATTCACGATGTGAGAAGTGTTCATCTGGGAGTCGGACTCTTTTAGGATTCGAGATGTACAATGTCGGGAGAGCAGTTTTGTGAAGGTTACTCGTTCAGAGGAAAGTAGTTTTATGGATAAGGAAGGTATGGGATAGAGATGATTGTTCTTGGCCGGATGAGTCACCGGTATTTGGAGGTCAGTGTTCTAAGTGGGGGAGAGTTGGAAGATTCTCTAAAGGATCGACAAGTGTTTGAGAGTGATTAGCTGTGTGGGATTCAACAATATTCAGTCAGCCAAGAGTGTGGACTGGTATGAGTAAGGGGCAGACAGATGGGATAGGGTACAGAACGGGGTTACTGGAAAGGTGATTGGTTAATGAGAGGCCCGGGATTAGGCCGGGATCAAAGTATAGGAACGAGTTAGAGTTCGGAACCCCTGGAGGGCAAGAACAGTAGGTTCGCGAGAGATTCCTGAGAAAGAGAGTTCGAGTTGATGTATGATAGTTGAGCAGACCGAGACAACTGAAGGCTAGAAGGTGTACCAGTCAGGTCGAAGGCTCGGGAAACGGTCCAGACAGTCTGCAGGCCCAGAGAGGCGGTCCAGACATGCTGAAGGTTCTGAGAACGGTCCAGACAGGCTGAAGGCCCAGGAGGGCGGTCTAGACATGCTGAAGGTTCCGAGAGTGGTCCATATGGGTTGAAGGCCTGGAGGGGCGGTCCAACCATGCTAAAGACTCTGTATGTGTTAGTGGATCAGTATGAGGAGAATGAGAGAATATGTCGCCATGATATGGTGATTGATATGGTCTGGCCCCAAGTATTGATCATGTTAGTGGAAGGCAGTGCATGGACCCGAGAGTCCTTGCGGGTAAAATCAGAGTAGGTGAAGTTCGAGAATAGCAGTTGCTCTACATGGATACTGTAGAGTGGAGTTTAGCTCAGTGGCACGCGCATACGTGTAGGAGTTGTCGGGTGGATTTCCTGGAAAGGAAAAGGTATGTAGCTCCGGAAGGTGCGTGGGTCCTCCGTTAGGGGAGGAAGTGGAGTAAATGGATGACCGTTGTGCCTCAGTCATATGTTCAACTCCTTGGAAAAGGAGGAGGTTAGTGGCTCCAGATTGGAGATTTGGAACAAAGGAAGGTGAGACAGCAAGTTAACAAACTCGGGAGTAGTTTGGACAGATGCTGGGGGCGGTATAAAAGATTTCGATCGGAGGCCAAGGACCTGGAGACCATGATAGGGAAGACGCACTAGTAAGGTTGCAAGAACCTGAGTTGATGGGTAATCGAAATCTGCAGTGCAGGGGTTGTTCGGAAGTTGTGTTGCCGCAGGCTTCGAGGATGAAACCTAATTTAAGTGGGGGAGAATTGTAATGCCCCGTTCTTGAAATATCTATTTATGGGTTTCCGAAATCAAGAGTAAGGGCGTTTCGGTCCTTAATATGGATATAAAGTTGACGGGAACGAACTTATGATGGAGGAGATGTTGTAAATTAAAGATATTGGCAGCAATGATCCCTAAGGGGGAAGTTTAGCAAAGGGGTCCCATGCATGCCAAGCATGCATGCATGTGTTTGGTCGGGTACGCCCAGCGTAATGAAGGAAAGGAACGCGAAGCTCTCTCGACGTACGCCCAACATACTGGATGTACGCCCAACGTACGTCTATCATTCAAAAACCCTAAATTTAGAGCCAGCTACTATATAAGGAACCTAATGGTTCTCACCCTAGCCTCCATAAACAATCTCTCTTCCTCAGAAGCCCTAGATAGTCGTTCCACCTCCATCGTTGGGTGTGTTTGACCTTAGAAAGCTTGTTTTGGCAAAGGAGAGTCTAGAAGAAGAAAGAGGAAGTTGTCAAAGAAGGCGTTGACTGGCTGGAGCTTGTAGATCTGGAAATACATCATCTTCTGAGGCCCTTTTGAGGTAAAAAGTCTCTGGCTTGACAATCATATTGTGTAGATCTATGTGTTGTGAAGTTTTGAAGTCATTCTTGTCCCAAAACCTCATCTTGATGCATGATTCGAGTTGGTTGAGATTAGTTGTCCTTTTAGACCTTAGGAGAGGTCTTGAGTAAGAAAAATGAGGTCCTAAGGGCTTTGGTTGTCTTATATGTGATATAGATAGGTCTTAATGGATTAAGACATTGGATTAAGAGCTTTATGGACATCCCAAGTAATAAAGTTTGAGACTTTATGAATCCTAGGCATATTTGGTCTATGGATTCGAAGTTTGGGCTTAAGAGCTTAAGCCATTAAGATATTATGAGAAGTTGTAGTTCAGCGGAGTTACGCCCCGCGTAAATGGGAGTACGTCCAGCATAGTGGGTCTGTTTCCCGATTTCAATTCGTGAAACATCGTTGTACGCCCAACGTACCAAGGAGGGTACGCCCAACGTACTCCCTCTGTTGGGTTTTCATTTTGGGCCTTAAGAGATTGGGATGTTATTGGGCCATTAGAGCTTAGGCCGTGACTGGACATTATGGATGGACTATTTTGGACTCACTAATTATTATGGACCTTGGATCTAGGCCCGTTTGGTGAGGAGGACCCAATTTAGTAAATTGGGCCAATATTGGGTTTTGTTTCGGACTTTTGGTCTTTGGACCAACAGTAGGCTTGAGAGATTACCTAGTGTTGGGCCCTTCATATTCTGGTGTTGGGCTTTGGTCATGGAACAATTTGGGTTAAGGGTAAAATGGTCAATTTACCCTTGGAAGGATATTGTGCTTGGACTAATGATTGTTTTCCTGCTTCGAATAGTTCGGGATTTTTGGTGAGTCGGTGATTCGGGAATCTGCTTCTTCAGTTCATAGTTTCAGCAGTTGCGAGGTAAGTTATCCTCACTATATCGACATAGTCTAAGTGTAACGCCCGTGTTTCTAGGCTTGCCATTTTTAGCAATGTAATAGTCTAGGTTAACCTTGTAACTCAACTTGAAATAATAAGAATGTATTATTTGTGAATTATTTGAATTATGTGATTTATGTTTGTATTTTCTTAATTTTTATAATTTAATGAATTAAGAATAAAATAAGCGTCAAAATTTAAGTGTGAGATAAGCCCGACATCTTTGCATAAAGTTGTAGTGGTTGAAACAAGGATTTCGGAGATATAAGGAATGCCAAAATCTGAGTTATAACGAAGAAGTTATGACCTGTCGAAGTTTCGAGACAAAACCGGTACGACGCTGAGTGACGTAAAATATGAATTTAAGATAGAGCGATATTTAGCCTTAGCGATCTAAACGAAAGTCGTAGATTTCATTAAACCGAGAGCATGCATAAAAGGAACGCCCAAATCTGACTTCGTATGAGGAAGTTATGATTTTCTGAAGTTTCGACGTGGCAGTATGCAGCCCGAATACTCGATTTGAGATCGAGCGGTTTTTAGCCGAAACAATCTAAATGAGAAACGAAGATCTCGTTGTTAGTAGCGAAACGATGACAAGTTAGGCGAGGACGGACGTCAGACGAAGAAGTTATGAATTTATAACGAAATTTTTCTGTCCCGGCCTTCTAAAAATAAATAATAAAAATAAAATTCAAAATTAGCCGACAGAGTCTAAATGAAAGTTGTAGAGTATGGTCTGACCTTCGCGTGGATATAAAGAACGTCGAAAACGGAGCTCGTATGCGAAAGTTACGCAATTTAGAAGTTTGACAAGTCAATTACGCCCCGCGTAATTTGTGTACCCCCCGCGTACTCAGTCGGATGCAACTTGTCTGACCAATACTCGAGTGCCACCAGTCGACGCACACAGTGACGTCAAAGTACGCCCTGCGTAACCCGAGTATGCCCCGCGTACTGAGTACGCCCCGCGTAATTTGAGTACGCCCCGCGTAATCCCAGACCCAGCAGCCTATAAATAGAACTCGAATTCAGCCATTTTCTCTTGTTCAAACTCTTCCCTCTCTCTAAGTTTTGCCTCGTTTTGCGTGTCGTTTATGCCCCAAAGCCCCGGTATCATTCCCGAGCCCCGAAGTAAGATCCGAAGCCCCGAGGATCCCGAAGAGCGTTATTCCCGAGCCGAAACGCTGCCCGCGAGGAGCCCGGTTTTGTGAAGATCTTCCAGATCTACGGAGAAACACCTCTTCTGCAAGCCGTAGTGCTGCCCGATCATCTTTTGATCAAGTGAGTGTGTAGTTATTTTCATTCCAACGCAATATTATGAAGTATTTCCTATAAAATACGTGTTATGTGTATATATTTGGTTGTTATACGTATGAGTGTATATTCACTCTCTTCTATCTTATAGATATGATGTATTCTCTATGAAATACGTGTTATGTGTGTATGCCTCATCTGTTATGTGGAATATGTATTGCTTAAAGCATGTTATACAGGTTTTTAAACTATGTATAAAAACGTATATTTTTATCTACTAATATGTTGGGTAGAACATGGGTAGATAATTGGTGTGTAATAAACAAATGAGAGGCCTCGGTGTTATTGGTGTTATTCTAGTCATTCAGCAGAGTATGGATGACGACCACGGACTATTCTAGACTGTCCTGTGGAACACTAGCAGGCTCATTACCTGTAGGTGTTGTGAACGACGTGTTCACCGGTGTACTCTATCCCCCACATGGTTGCCTTTAGGACACTTAATGTTGAGGAAGCCCCTCTGCAGTAATGTCCATCCCGATGAAAAATCCTGAAATAGGTTCCTTATAATAGATGTTATTTTTAGGAACGTAAGGTGAGGATAACGGGAATGGGTAATCGGGTTTATTGTTGATTGTTGAAATTAAATATAATTATTGTGGGTTGAAAACCCTATATGCTCACCAGGCTCCCAAGCCTGACCCACTCAGTTGATTTATTTTACAGGAAGTGGCGCAAGAGCTTAAGATGGGCGAACATCAAGTTGTTTTGTTTACAAGTCTGTATATGTATATATTTGTTGAATGACTTGTAATGCTATTGTTTATGCTTTATGATCTGTATCGGAACATGACATCCCGACTTTTGATTGTGAAATGAAATCATATTTCTTTATGAAATGTTTTGATAAATATCTATTTTATCATGTTTTGTTTTTGGGAACAAATTCCGCATCTCTTTTAAAATTAAAAGGATTTACTCTGAAAATTATTTTAAAAAGCATAAATGAAATCGGTCTTTTCTGGCCGAGATTTTGGGGATGTCACACTAAGGCACGAAGGTCGACCCTTTATCGGATTGTAATCCGGGTATCGTTGTTATGTTATTGCTTTGCTATGTTTGCATCCTGGTAGTTAGGGTGGTATATGTTAGAGACCCAGTTAAGTCGGTATCCTGTTTAGGATGATGTTATGGTATGTGATCTGCTCGATCGGTTTGTTTGGATGTGAATTGTTATATGATTGGATGTTTATGTGCACATGGTTGTTGGACTGGGGTTGGGTTGAGGCGGGTCCTGCTTTGTGCTGTAGGCCAACATACCCAGGGCGGACCGGTTATCCTAAAGGCCCAACGAGCGGTCCGGATAGGCTGTAGGCCCCACGAGGGTGGACTAGACATGCCGAGTCTCGGAGAGTGGACCAGGCCGACTGAAGGCCCGGTGTGGGCGGACCAGTCATACTGTAGACTCAAAGAGTGGACGAGGTGGGTTGAAGGCCATGTGCGGGCGGACCAACCACACTTCAGACTCGATGGATATGGATAGACTCGGAGGGTGGACCAGGTGAACTGAAGGCCCGGTGCGGTGAACCAGTCACATAGTAGACCCGAAGTGCATGGCTGTTCTGTATTCTGTTATGTTATGATATGTTATGTGTATGGTATATGTGGTTGGTATTTTGGGGGTAAATCACTAAGCTTTCGGGCTTAGAGTTGTGGTTTAAATGTTTTCAGGTACTTCAAGAGACCGTGGCAAGGCGAAGGCGTGATTGTACCGCTCCTCATGTTTTATGTGTTTATGATGTGGTTCTGTGAAAATACTCTGATAATAAATGTATTGAAAACCTTTTTGTAACGAATTAATGAAATCAGGTTGTTTTTGAAAAGTTTAAATTGACTTGAAATTTATGGATGTTATAGTAAAGATGATTTTAGACAAGAAGAATGCGAATGAAAGAAGTTTGACTTGCAAAAGATAATAGATTGATGTAAAGAGAATATCGATATATCTATTCTTGGTTACAAACTCATGAAACATTCACTCTTTAAATAGTGAAGGAAGAAGTTGGTACAAACCACCGACACATTTTAAGGACTGGATATAAATAAGTGTTTGACAAACTGACACTTAAAAGATTCACACGGTTTGGTCCTAAGAAATGTTACATCAATATAAAGACAAAACACATTTAATGCTTGTACAAACTTCTGACTTCAAGTTATCTTTATCTTGGAATTGATATGCTTCAGAACACTTAACATCTCGGACATAAGTTGACTTCATATCTTCATTACTTCGGATTGCTAGAGGTTCATTTTTCATGTATTAACAACCTCCCCATAAGTGAACTTAGCAATCAATCAACTTAGTTGGCTTCTTCTTATATGAAAAGGTAAGCGTTGTAGAGTCACATTTGGACTTCTAAATATCATTTGAGATGGTTGATAAGCTTATTCTTCACATGCTCTGGAGCATCACTCTTGGCAACATTGGCGATGGACTTTTTCAAAACGGATGAAGGAATGAGATTCTTATCCAAGACTCGGAATAATTCTTTCTTGTTGGTCTTCTTCTTCAGATAGATGTATCCGAGTTCTTCTTCAGATAAATGTATCCGATTTCTTGTCCTTCAATTGGACCTTCCGCTAGGATTTGGGCTTCTAGAAGTTCATAAGGGATTTTTGCCAACACTTTTTCTGTTCCAAAAAAGTGTGTGAGCTCAAAGTCAGATCTATAGAATTCGATGACATAATCTTTCAAAAAGTTCATTGCAACACTATAGGCTCCGATGCTAAATTGATCAGTTTGACGACTTCTAAAATGAGCTGCAGTTGTGAGAAAATCATTAGGGTTGATAGATGGAAAATCCGCATCCGTGATATAATAAATGAGTAATGTGTATGATTACTAAGTTTTATACTTACCTATTGTTTATTAACCCTTTTTCAGTACCCTCCGTGGTAGACATATGAAATAAATTGGCATGAGTGTGACAACATTTCACATTCTCATGGATTTTTAGTTTTCTATTAATATGACATTTTGAGATATAATATGAGATTATGACTTCGGTATTTTGGTTTATGCAACATTTTTAGAAAACTTTGATGTTATGTTTTAAATGTTTCATATCATGAATGTTTTTCTTTTACAAATGATTTTTATTTTGATTAAAGTTTGAAAGTTATGTTTTAAATATACTTTTATTCCATAAATTAGGATGTTACAAAACAAACAAACGATATAGAACCATAAAACATGAAATTAAACAATTTCACAGTGATGTGCATTTGCTTGCATTACGAAAGTGTTACAGGATATTCACACATAACACGTAAAAGTTATTCACTGTAAAATGTTCTACTTTTATATACCACACTATTTTCATCAACATTTAGTTGCTTCAAACAACCTTTATGTTAGCGTATATGTACGCATATGTCAACACTTTATAATATAATTTGTCAAAAACAAATAGAACCATAAAAATGGAACGAGCAGCTTTGTGATGTCATAATGTGTTCCTCTTCCATTCAACCATTATGAGAATGTTTTTAGATAACTTATTTGAAGGAATGCAAAGTATGAGACGACAATAAATGAGGTGTTAAGGGTAAAATAAATTTCAAAATTCATTTTTGATACAAACAATGAAATATATTGAAAATAATCTTCAATTGGGGGACTATCTTTTTGATGTTTCACATTTGGTTTCAAAATCGTTTTTGTAAGGGAAAATGACTTATATGGGTAACTATGTTTCAAAATCGTTCAAAAAATATCATTCAAGTTTGGTGTGTCCAAAAAACACCATCCAAATAAAGTATTTGTACAAAAAACACCAACGAAGTACATTCTTTGTTCAAATTTGACCTTTGGTAACCGGCAACTACCGATAAACAATAAGTAAAGGAAAAAAAAACAATAGGAAATGACTCAAAGAGGTAACTATGTTTCAAAATCATTCAAAAAACACCATCAAAGTTTGGTTTGTTCAAAAAACACCATCCAAGTAAACTTTTTGTACAAAAAACACCAACAAATTATATGTTTTGTTCAAATATTACCCACCGGTAATTGGTTCTTACAGGTTAAATGATAACTTGGCTTAACTATTATAGCATGGCATAATGATGATTGACAAAACAATAAATGATATATTCCTCCTTTAAAAACCGATTTAGGGTTTCTTTATGAACGAATAACTTCTTCTTCTCCTATGATTGCTCTTCTTCTTCTAAAGTGATGATCTCGAACTCAAGTCCAAAACGCTAACTCTTAACTTAAGGCAAAAAGGGCTCCTTTACCCATGCCTCAATGGGCCTTCCTCCCCCTAATGCCCAAATCCATAAAAAGCCCAAAAAGGCATCCAAGAACCCCTAACATGACCTTAAGCCTAAAAAATGACCTGCTACAATCAGGTGGGCCTGATGCCCAACTTTAACAAGTCCATTCATACGCCCAACATATGCTGAAGCCTCTGCGATCTGGATTTTATGCAAGTATGCCCAATGTACTCCTACGTACGCCTATCGTACTCGGCTAGGCTCAAGAACCTCCAATCTTCCTTCAGCCATAACTTGTTCATTCTAAGTCTAATTTTGTTCTTTATATCCATGTGAAGGAAACGAGAAGCTCTACAATACTATCAACTCTCCCTTGCCATAAAACCTTTCTAACATAAACCCAAACTTCATAAAGGCTCGAACTTATACTTACTGATATGCCAATGGGCTCAAACACAAACCGAACACTCGTTCCCTACCCTCGGTTGGACCTTGGAATGACGAAATCTAATTTAGCATTAAGGTAACACTAAGAATTGCAATGTAAAGGCCATAACCCTCAGTATGGCTTTCTGATGCCTAAATTAGCTCCCGTAGATATAAAGAATAACAAAATCACACTTAAAATGAAGAAGTTATGGCCTTCAGAAGATTGGCGATTATTGACCCTAGCGGAGTACGTTGGGCGTACGCGAGGAGTACGTCGGGCATACTGGCTCGACATCTGGATCGCAGAGGCTACAACATATGATGGGATTATGCACAGACTTGTTTAAGTTAGGTATCAGGCCCACCTGATTGTAGTATGTCATTTTTTGGGCTTAAGGCCATATTGGGGGTTCTTGGGCCATGTTAGGCCTTAGATGCCTTATAGTTGGGCTTGGATGTCTTTTTCGGCTTTTTATGGATTTGGGCCTTAGGAGGAGGAAGGCCCATTGAGGCAGGGGTAAAGGAGCCCTTTTTGCCTTAAGTTAAGAGTTAGGGTTTTGGATTTGAGTTCGAGATCATCACTTTAGAAGAAGAAGTTATTCGTTCATGAAGAAACCATAAATCGGTTTTTAAAGGAGGAATATATCATTTATTGTTTTGTCAATCATTATTATGTCACGTCATAATAATCAAACCAAGTTATCATTTAACCTGTAAGAACCAATTACCAGTGGGTAATATTTGAACAAAACATATAGTTTGTTGGTGTTTTTTGTATAAAAAGTTTACTTGGATGATGTTTTTTGAACGATTTTGAAACATAGTTACCTTTTTGAGTCATTTCCTATTGTTTTTTTTCCTTTACTTATTTTTTACCGGTAACTATCGGTTACCAAAGATTAAATTTGAACAAAGAATGTACTTTGTTGGTGTTTTTTTGTATAAATGCTTTACTTAAATGGTGTTTTTAGAACACACCAAACTTGAATATATTTTTTGAACAAATTTTAAACATAGTTACCCATATAAATCATTTTCCCTTTTGTAAAAGTTCAAAACGATGGTCACTATTAAAATAGTCGAGGGGGTAAACAGAAATTCATCGAGCTTCTTTATACAAAACCTTTTGGCCTTCAACCCGGCCGCAGAATACCGAATCCCCCCAATCGACACGAAGAGGTGTACATGGCCATTACAGCGAAATCGGCTACCTTCATTCACTTCCAACACAACAAATCCCATTCCCTCTTCCGTCTCGATTCTCGAAGCTCTGTTCCCTTTTCTCGTAAATCATCCTTCAGTCCTCCAATGGCAACTTTCTCCGTCGCTTCGTCGACTCTCGGACTGTCTGAGACCTTCACCAAATTGAAACGAGAAGGAAAAGTAAGTGATTTTAGGGTTTTTATCGCTCTTCTGCTTGATTCTCGTTGAAGTCTCGTGGTTTATTAACTAGAAATGTCCATTTCTAGTTGTTGAGTTGATTTTTGTGCTCTTGATAAGTTGGATTAGATAGATGATGCCCGGACTGTTCGTTATGGATTTGTGATTGTAATCATGTAATGTAGGGTTTGTACTTTCTTTTATGTAAAAAGCTCGTTCTTACGAACTCTTTTCTGCTCCAAAGGTAGCATTCATACCATATATTACAGCCGGTGATCCTGACCTATCAACAACAGCAGAAGCATTGAAGGTGCTCGACTCTTGTGGATCAGATATAATTGAATTGGGCGTTCCATACTCTGATCCCTTAGCCGATGGACCAGTTATCCAGGTTATCCGGAGTGAATCATCACCTATATACTTTAACTATTAAAATACTTTAATGTTTCCATATCCTTCTTTAAAAAAAAAAAAAAAAAAATTCTTGATGCAGGCTGCAGCCACTCGATCACTGGCAAGAGGAACCAATTTTGATTCAATTCTCAAAATGTTGAACGAGGTAACCTTACCAACATAATAAACTCCCACTTCTCCTTATATGTTCTAAAAATCTTTCATTTATCCACGTTGTTACCTTTTTCATTAATTCTGCGTGTTCTGTAGATGTTTCTTTTCTATTTATAATCAGATGTCACCATTTAATAGCTCATCTCTTACTCTTAACTCCAAATAGGTGGTGCCAAAATTATCCTGTCCAATTGCTTTGTTCACTTATTACAACCCGATTCTTAAACGTGGAGTGGAAGAGTTCATGATTACTGTTAAAGAAGTTGGAGTACATGGTAAAGTAAAAGTTAAAAGTCATGCTTAATTTCAGTTCCTAAAATTAATGGTAAATGGTTTCTTGCTGATTTGAAATTGTATTACTTTTAGGACTCGTTGTGCCAGATGTCCCTCTGGAGGAAACAGCAATTTTAAGACGAGAAGCTTCCAAACATAAGATTGAGTTGGTAGGTTTTGCTTCTGCTTGTGGTCATTTATGTTTTAAAAAAAAGTTTTTTTGTGAATTTTTTTTTTTAAAAAAAAAAAGTTTGTTTTTTAATCCCACTAAAGATCTACTAGTACTATTTATTTGATACTTATTGGATATTTTTATTCACTTAAGGTACTATTAACAACTCCCACTACTCCTAGAGAACGGATGAAAGCCATCGTTGAAGTCACAGAGGGATTTCTGTACCTTGTAAGGCTCTTTGTATTTATTTATACATAAAAATTGCAACTTTTTTACCATTGAGGACAAACATCTGTCTATCAACAAAATGTCTTAAATGCCCTTCAATAATGTAAAAAAAATATATAGGTGAGTTCTATTGGAGTGACAGGGGCTCGAGCTTCAGTAAGTGCAAAGGTTCAATCTCTCTTGCAGGAAATCAAAGCGGTTTGTTTCCAAATCCATCATCAATCATTACATAATGAAAACCAAAACCATTGACTGGTTGAGTTGACTTTTTATTTATTGACAGGAATCAAGCAAGCCTGTGGCTGTTGGGTTTGGGATTTCAACACCTGAGCATGTGAAACAAGTATGCATGCATGTCTTTGATTAATATGAGTAAATTGCAAATGCATTGAAAATACTTAAAAAGGGTATGGTGTTAAAATTGTTGCAGGTGGCTGGATGGGGAGCTGATGGTGTGATAGTGGGTAGTGCGATGGTGAAGATATTGGGTGATGCAAAATCCCCTGAGGAAGGACTTAAAGAACTAGAAAAGTTCACAAAATCTCTCAAATCCGCATTGCTTTGATATAAATAAGTGTGGATGGGTGTTTCTTCATTCCTGTGATGGTTTTTGAGAGGATTTTGGTTTGTACAATTTCGTGTTTGAATTCTATCCAGACATCAGCATTACAAATTTTGGTATAAATACTAAGTAGTAATGCATTGTTATTATTAGACAATACATAGCGTCTCGTTGATTTTGGGGTCCTATGCTAAAAATAAAAATAGGCATATATATATATATATATATATATATATATATATATATATATATATATATATATATATACACACACACACACACACGGGGGTTCAATTGAGAAAATAAAAAAAATTGAAAATGGGGGAATCATTCTCAGCCACTTATTTAATCTAAGCATAAAAAAACACGGTGGTAAATTTGTAAATATGTTAATAACCTTCAATCTCAAATACGTATCGATAACAGTTCGTTCATCATCAAAAATTTTCCTCCAACTTTCAATAATCATCCAGGTTTCTTCAACTAAATCGGAATTTCTTCGCTGTTCATGAAATTGGAATCGGAGTTCTGGACTCGCAGTCACAGTCGACATTGAAGGACTCAAAATCGGTACTCATAGGTTCTCAATTGGATTTTTGGAAATCAAAATCAAAATGAGAAATCGATCAGACATAGGATGTCGCATCTGAAGTCAAAATCAGAAGTATATGATGATTTGGAATTGATCACTTGATGTTTTTAATATTTTTAAAATAGTTAATTTGTAAACTGTTTGATGAAATGCATAAAGTAAATTACCACGTTATATTCACATATGAATATTTTTCTCACCTGAATTAGTATATGATTATTAAAAACACAAAACAAATATGCAAGTCTGTATGTTATTCATATGTGAATAACATATACAAATTATATATATTTGTCAAAATATATTCAAATATTCATAAGTGAATATATTTACAAGTGAATATACCTTGTAATATTCATATGTGAATATACTGTGTAATATTCATAAGTGAATATATCATCTAATATTCACAAGTGAATATAATATGTAGTATTCACATTTGATATACCATGAAATACTATGATTCATATATGAAATATTATTTAATACTCATAAGTGAATATATCATCTAATATTCACAAATGAATATACCATGTTAATATTCATAAGTGAATGTATCGTCCAATATTAAAATATGAATATACTATGTTTATTATATGCTATATGCATATATGAATGATACTTAAATTGTAAAAAAAAAAAAATCATACTTTTTATTCATAAGTGAATAACGAATGTACTGTAATAAAACCTGATGCATTTTTATTCACTTATGAATAACGATAGTTGAAAATATAAAAAAAATAAATTTTTAGTTTTATCTTAAAACTATATCAATATGGATGTCTATTTGTAGAGAATAAAAAATCATGATTTTTGGTATATTTAAAATCATTTTTGATAAAAATAGCTTCTAAAAATTAAAAAAAAAAAACGAAAAAACTATGTTTTGTATTTATTAAGGTAATGATTAGCATAGTTTAAGGAATATGTTTTGTTGGAAAAACACATGTGCATTCCTTTCCCATTTCCGACGGTACGTTGGACGCTTTTGTGACAAAAATAAATGATTGACTGAGAATTATTCCCCCATTCTCAACTTTTTTTTTTCTTCTCAATTGAACCCTCCCATATATATATATATATATATATATATATATATATATATATATATATATATATATATATATATATATATATATATATATATATATATATATATATATATATATATATTAGGTGTAAGACCCGTGTACTACACGGGTTTATTAAAAATAAAAATTTTGATATCAATATGTAAACATTAAATTTAATATCAATATCAATTTTAGAGCTCTCATTAATTATATCATTTATTACATTATAAATATATCATTTCTTTTTCAAGGAAACATTTATTTCTCTCAATTGTAACCGAAATAAGTTATGATATGTGAACAAATCAGAAAATTCCATGTGGAAATAAATAAATTTTAAAAATCTATTAAAATGTCATGTGTCTAAATTAATGAGGACATGACATGTGGTAGAAAATGGGTTTTATTTATTAGTATATATATATATATATATATATATATATATATATATATATATATATATATATATATATATATATATATATATATATATATATATATATATATATATATATATATATATATATATATATATATATCAAAATTTGTTAATCATCGATAAGTCGGTAAATGTTATAAAACAATAAAAACAAAAGAATGATAATATTTTTTATTGTATTGTTCTTAATAGTTATTATTGTTAATTCATTAAGTCTTTTTTTATAAAATTGGAGTTATATAATCATCTTTGTTCAATTTCTTATACGCATAGATAAATAATCCTCATGGCTTCCAAAATTCACAAGTATCATCTTCAAGTTTTTCGATTCATAAGAATAGCCGTGTGGTTTCAATTTCTTGCATAAGTGATCCATATAAAATGACTTTTATATCATTTTTATTATATTTTATCTTTATTATTTT
Source organism: Lactuca saligna (assembly GCF_052625555.1). Lineage (NCBI taxonomy): Eukaryota > Viridiplantae > Streptophyta > Magnoliopsida > Asterales > Asteraceae > Lactuca > Lactuca saligna. The sequence continues at coordinate 311,274,904 of NC_136421.1, forward strand.
TTGTTTAATAACAATTTACATTAATATTAAATTAATAGGGTCCAACTATTACCATGTTAGCCCCACCCATTCAAAGGGACCAACCATAAACTCCCAAACCCTTTATTTCCGCTTTCACCACCAATCCACCACCGCCTAAAACATAATTTGTTTGAACGACTAAAATTTTTCATCATCAAAAAAGTCTTTCAGATTGAAGCATTTAGTGGTAATTTTACAAATCCCATTTACAATTGTGTTATTTTGGTAATTTAAAAACATGATGCATGACGGATTACCAATGAAATTAGAGTGCCACGTATTTGTCTCCTTAAATAAATAAGGATAACTAGAGTCACATAAACTAAAGTGCCATTAAAGATTAGGGTTGTAAACGAACCGAATGATGGGGAGAAATTTGTTTGTGTTTGTTTATTTTAGACAAAACTTCAAAAATGATCCTTATGGTTTTTAAAAATATCAAGTTTAATCCCTAAGTTCAAAAAACCTCACAGATAATCCCAGTAGTTTCAAAACTTTTAACATTTGATCCCTCCGGCTAACTCCGTTACCATTTAACCGTTAGGTCAGAGGTATTTTTGTCATTTCAATACTCATGGACCATTTATGAAGTTTTCTATTATTTTAAATAAAAAGAAAAATAAAAAATAATTATTTTAATATATAATGGTCCTCTCTCTCTCTCTCTCTCTCTCTCTCTCTCTCTCTCTCTCTCTCTCTCTCTCTCTCTCTCTCTCTCTCTCTCTCTCTCTCCGTTGACCTTAAATCTTCATCCATATACTTCAACTCCTTCTTTGAGTCATTTTACCTCGCTTCCAACCTTCACATTGTTTCAGAAATTCAACCCCATTGTTTCGGAAATTCAAACCCAATAACTCAAAACTCATAATCGATTTCATCGCCTCTCATACTCCTTTGTCAGAGGTAAAAAGGGTTTTAGTGGTCCTTTGAAAGTTAGGAGGGGTATTGGAAGACTGAGGAGGATTAGGGCGGGTGATTGTGTGCGAAACCTGCAACTTCATCTCCCATTCCTCTTTTGAAACCTGCAACTCAAACCACCATCACCATCATGAATCCTAGCTTATGCCCCCATCAATCACCATTGTTGCGATCTGTTCTTTTTTCCTAGCTTCATTCCATCATTAGAGAGTGTCGCCTCAAACCTACAACAAGATCGAAAAACCCACCATTCCCCCAATATGAAAAAATTCTCCAATCTAAAGCCCTCAAGCCCCGGGGAAAAACACGAAGAAACTGTAAATCAAGCGTATTGTGTGTTCTTCCCCCCATTTTAAACCAACTCCCACATGAAATTAGGAGTCACGGTTATTGAGGTGTCTGACGGTGGAGGAGATTGATGGAGGTGTCTAACAACGACGTTGGTGGCAAAAGCCGACGGCTATGAAAATAGATCGACAATGGTTTTCTTTAACTGAGACAGAAAGATGTTTAAGGGGAAGAAGAATACAGTAGGATGAGGTTGTGAGTTTTTTATTTTCAAAAAACGTATGCGTGGGTGTTTTTGAGTTTCTAACGATCAAGCAACCCATTTCTTAAACGAGATCAAAGTACTTTCTTCATACAAACATGTAAATATCATCTCTTTTATTGGCTTTTGTGATGAACATGACGAGAGAGCTTATAAACCTTTAGAATCGGAATAGGTAGTGTTCATTTGGGGTGAGTGGTTTTAGTTTGTGTTCATTTGCAGGCACACACACACACACACTCAGAGAGAGAGAGAGAGAGAGAGAGAGAGAGAGAGAGGTGGGACCCCCTCGCATATTAAATATTATTTATTTATTTATTAAAAAAATAATTAAAAACCTCATAAATGATCCTTGTGCAGTGAAATAACAAAAATACCCCTAACTTAACGGCTAAATGGCAACGGAGTTAACCGGAAGGACCCAATGTTAAAAGTTTTGAAACCATCGGGACCATCTGTGAGGTTTTTTGAACTTAGGGATTAAACTTGATATTTTTGAAAACCATAGGGACCATTTTTGAAGTTTTGTCTTTCTTTTATGACAAAACTGCAAATTTGGTCCTTGTGGTTTGCCAAAACCTTTGGATGATAGTTTCCAGCTTGCACCAAAGGTCCAAAATCAAGGTTTTCATGGGTTTTTAGTCCATTCCGTCATTGACCATTTGTTTGGAGCCGTTAGTGCCTTCACGTGCCCTCCATGTGAGGGCATTTTGGTCATTTTAGGTACTTATTTTAAATAATATCATATTTCTCCTTTATATACATACTCATACGCAATCCTCTTCTTCTTCTTCATTTTTATTTACAGAGAAGCAGCAAAAAGGGCTTCTTCTTCGTCTCTCAAAGGATTCTTCTTCTTCGTCTCTTGTCTACTTCTACTGCTACGAGATTCAAAAATGGTGCTCTGCTTCTGTGGGAACGTTGTTGTTGTGCGAACCTCATGGACTTCACGAAACCCTGGTCGTCGTTTCTATGCATGCCCTAAAATGGTAAGCAAACTCATATTAGGTTATGATATTTCGGTAGTTATGCAATAACTCTTCTACTTTAATGTATTCTTGTAGGGATCTAGATGTGGATTTTTGGGGTGTTTCGATCCCCCTATGTGTCAAAGAGAAACTGTTATCATACCAGGACTGTTGAGAACAATGAATAGGTATGAGGTTGAAGTGGGCCAGCTGAAGATGTGTTTGCTTGTCTCGTGGGTTTTGTTTCTGTTGTTTGTGCTGTTTTGGAAATAGGAATTAGAGGTTAGGACTTTTTTGTTGGTAGTAACCACTTAAAAATGTTGTCTTTTGGTGCTAGAAGGTTTAATTGTGGTTTATATATGTTTTTGTTGGTAGTAACCACTTAAAAGTGTTATCTTTTGGATCATTGTATATGTAATGCTTTTATGACAATGGGAAGTGTAATGGTTTTATCCTTTTATGAATATGAAATTATAAAGGTTTGATCTTGACATGATATGCAAGTGTAATGGTTTTTCTCTACGTTTGAATATGCAATTGTAATGGTTTTATATGCATACATTAAGTACATTGCCATAACATCTTCATGCTTTGACAGTACAACATAAACAAATAACAAACAACATTACCAAAAGGGGACCATAACAGATAAATGCCAAAACACAATCATTACCAACAAAGGGCATTAAAGTACATTATCAAAAGGGCATCAAAGTACATTATCAAAATGGAACAAAAAAGGCAACAAAGTACCAACTAAAGTGCATTAACAAGTCTTGACAAACATAAAAAGTACTTAAACATCAATTCCCATCTTTGGCCTTGCAGGTCCTGGCATTGTGACCCTTTTGCTTACACTTACTACATGTCACAGTCAAAAACTTCCTGCTCAGTGATTGAGTTTCATTATCATTTTGACTTTGACTGTTTGCTTGCCTCTTACGTTGCTGGATTTCAATCCTTTCCTCTGCTGTAATCCTTCTTTTCTTTTTTGGCCTGCCTATAGCTTTGTTGTGTGGTGGAGGCACAAGAGTTGTTGGGCAGTCACTCTTAGGCCACATGGCTCTACCTTTGATAGGCTCCACCTTGAAGGAGTACATCTCTTTCCATGTATCAAGCCAATACACCTTATGCACATAGGTGTATAGTTCTCCTACCTTTTCATTATTGTCTGCCATTTCATTTAGGCTTGCAATTGCATGTTTGCAAGGAATTCCAGTAAGCTCCCACTTTCTACAACTACACTCCCTTTTCTCCATGTCCACCACATGTTGATCATTCCATGGACCTTTAACCTGATAGTTTTGTCCCCCATTCCATCGTGCATGATACTTACTAGCTAGTGTTGTGTTTGCTTCCAAAATCCTAGTACCAGTTGGAGTTAATGGACCTTGACACTTGTTTAACACCTTCATCACATTGCATACTCTCTTTATAAGGTACTCTCTGATGAACTCCAAACAACTGATAATGGGTTTGTCTCTCCCTTTTACAAGTTTGCTATTGAACACTTCACAAAGGTTATTCAATAACATGTCTGAAATTGCCCTTCCTAATAGTTCATTAACAAAACAACAGTTAGTGTATATCTATACTACAATAAAAAATAAGACAACAAATTGAGAAAATACCTGAAAAATGACTTCTAGCCCAATGATGTGGATGGATTTTCAAGAGCCATTGATATGCTTCTATGTCATAATTCCTTAGCTCTACCATTACAACTTCAAACTCTGGTATGGTGGTGGCTGTAGCACACCTCCAAAAATACTCCTTGTACTCTGTAGTCTTAAATAACTTCCTCATGTTCTGGTATATGTGTCTAATATAGAACCTGTGTTCTGCATTAGGGAACAATTGTTCTATGGCTGGTAGAAGACCCTGTTGTCACCAAAACAAAATAAGAAATTAGCATTAGTTTGTAATGAAACTAGTATGAAATATTAAATGTGACTATAGTACCTTCTGTCTATCACTGATAAAGGTGAAGTTGGAATTTGAATACAAGTCAAGATCTTCTGCAAGACACTGAAGAAACCATTTCCAACTTGAAGTGTTTTCACTTTCAGCAACAACATATGCCAATGGGTAGGTTCCATTGTTGGAATCAACACCAACTGCACTTAGTATTTGACCTGGGAAAGGTCCCTTCATGAAGGCTCCATCTAAGCCTAAAAATTCTCTCAAACCTGCCTTAAAACCTTTCTTCAAAGGACCTAAACACACGTATATCCTTCTGAATTGCCTGGTTGGGGATGAAACCACAGGTTCTGAAACCACATCAATCTTTACAGTTGTACCTTCATTTGTCTTTTGTAGCTCTAGTACATAGTCTCTCAAAGCTGCATATTGCTTTACGTAATCCCCTGCAACATTTTTGGTGGCTAATGCTTTTGCCCTAAATGCTTTCTCTTCTGAAATACTAACTCCATAAGTTGATTGGAGTTGCTCTTGTAGGGCACGAACAGGCAGTCCAGGATTAGCTTCAATCTGATCCATAATACGTTTGGAAAGAAATGTTGCTGTGCAAGATCTGATTTTTCGTGTTTGGAGGTAGATGTGTTTCTGATTATAGGTCTTAATAAACCAATAGTCCTGTTCACTTGACCTAGATGCATGAAGTTTCCATGTGCATTTAACTTTATCTGAGTTTACATCTTTACCCTTTACCTTTTTCCCAGAGGTAGGTCTACCTACCCCACTTGCATTTAAAACTACAGTTCCATCACAAATAGTTGTTAATCTACTCTTGTCGTTTTTTGTGAATGAGATATTCCTCCTTGTCTCTAAAGCATGCAGGTCAATTTTATCTTTCAATTCTTTCCTAGCTTTATATTTCTGCCCAATATGAAAAGCTACCTTGTGCACCTCACCAGCAAAACATAAGGTTTGTTTCCCCAGCTCTTTGATCATTTCTCTTCTTTTCCTGTTGTCCCCTGAGTCATCACTTAGTGAATCCCACTCGTCATTGTCAATTACCTCCAAATCATCTTCTTCATCACTATCTTCATTTCTTTGACCACCCATTCTTTGACATCCATTGAACTCTGCTTCTGTATCAATATTTAGATTGAAATCCTCCATGTCAACGTCAACATCTTCAATTATGTTGTCCTCATCAATCATAAAGTCACTATCTTCATCTTCACTGTTTTGATTCTCAAACTCAATGTCATCAGGCTCCTCTTGTCTCCACTCATCATTGAAAGGAATATTATCTTGGCCTTCAAACCCATTAAATGGGATGCTATCTTGGTCTTCAAACCCTTCAAAAGGTTGAAATTTTGTCATTAACTCATCATCTATGTTGATGTTAGTTGAAAATTCATTGACTCCTTGAGGATCATTATCCATGACAACTCTATACCCCTCATCTGCAAATCCTTCTACACCCTCACCATTGGATTTGTTCACATCAAGTTCTTCATTCACATCAATCTCTTTGTTTATCTCTTTTTCTGCATCAACTACAACAAATTCATCTACAAATCCTTCTACACCCTTACCCTTATCAACTTCACCACTTGCCATTGTTTTTTCAGCACCTTCCCAATCCAAGTTAAGCTTTCTACTACAAGACGATGCCCCTTTACCATGTTTCCAACCTTTAGACCTACTAAATTCAGGTGTTGCTGATTTGTATAAGGTTAATGCTAACCCTAAATCACCCTCACCAACATCAATTTGGATTGGAGTTACCACTTCATGAGCAACTACAGGTGATGAGGGTCTAATGGAATCCTGCTTCTCCATGTCTTCTATTATAACCCTTCTTGGACCAGTTGGGGACATAAAATATGTAAGCAAGTTCGTTTGACCATGCTCTGTGTACACTTTAATCATTTTGTTATTATGGGTAACATACCGTGAGAGATTACGCACATCATCATCGTTACCTAATGCTCGGAGTCCAAAGTCAAATCCTTCATTAGGAAAACGGAAATGGTAATACATGATTTCAGTACCATCATACCCTAATTCTCTCATCATCAAGTCTAGTTCATGAACAGAAAATTCATCAATGTCGACAACATCAAAGTACCTTACTTGGCCATTAATATACCTGATATTTGGAAACTTTGTGAAACTCCCTCCGTGATGAAGTTCAATAGAGAATATGTTGGGGTAACCATCTTCAAAACAGAAAGAGACGATTGTTAGTTAGAGTTTTTCAAAGTTTGAAGTTTGATCATAAAATACAGAGTTTTTCTAAGTTTGAATCTTACCATAAACTTCTTGAACGTTGACAATCTCTCCAACATTTCTAAGTCCCCACATTTTCAAAAGCATGAACACAATCCAACTTTCAGACGATCGTTAGGGTTTTTGCGTTTGAATCAAGAGGTATGAGTAGAAGACGAAGGAGTGAGTACAGTCTGAAATCTTATTAATTGAAGTGGCGGCAACGGAGGCTAGGACCTAAAATGACCAAAATGCCCTCACATGGAGGGCACGTGAAGGCACTAACGGCTCCAAACAAACGGTCAATGACAGAATGGACTAAAAACCCATGAAAACCTTGATTTTGAACCTTTGGTGCAAGCTGGAAACTATTTGGACCCCATCCAAAGGTTTTGGCAAACCACAAGGACCAAATTTGCAGTTTTGTCTTCTTTTATAAATGAACGAATATGAATTCAAATTCTCATTCGTTTAATTAAACAAACAAACATTTAATTTAAGTTCTTTTTATGTTCGTAATTGTTTAATTGTCTTTGATTACATTATTATAGTATTTGCTCGTTTATGTTCAATTATGGTTATTTATTTATGTTCGTTTATGTTCATTTAGCATGTTCACGAACATAAACAAACATACATGAACAATGCAATTTTTTAAACAAACGAACGTAAACAAGAAAACCCGTTTGTTTATTCATTCCAACTCATTCATTTGTTCTACTAACTTAAAGAAACAAACATGAACAAGCTCTTGTTTGTGTTCGTTCGATTTATTTACAACCCTATCAAAGATACATTCAACAAGTTATAGAGGAAATTCCGTTAGAGAAATCTAGCATTCATAAGGTTGATGATTATCAAGAAGCTATCGAGGAGGATCACTTGGGATCTGATCAAGGCCCAATCATTTGATTTTGAAGGCCCTATACGAAGAGTAAAATAATAAACAAAATTCATTAATACCATAACAACTATTATAACAATAATCAAAACAAAAGAATAGTAAGATAATAGATAATCTTACATAGTTACAAGAATCGTAAGACTTTACTATTATTTTTAGAAACAAAGTTGTTCATCCACTCTTTTTAATAAATATTCTGTAATATATTATTCTCAAGAGCTATCATTGTCAATGCATTAACTTTTCTTATGACCTTAACAACTCCTGTGTTGAGAAACTTATTTTTGCAAATGAATACTCTATTTGCATTAGGAAAACAAGACTTTTTTTTCATACATTTTAAAACATGAATATGGTTGGTAGTTTCACTCGGTAAAAACATGTCAAGAAGCTTTACTTCATATAAATTTAATTAGGATCGATATCTAATCATTTACCATACTTAAGGGCAACTTTAAGACGACTACAACACGACTTAAGATATTTGCCATCAAATTCCTTCATTTTTTTAGGAAACAAAAATCCAAATATATTTTCATACTTTTTGTATTGTTCAAATCTTATTTTAAGAGAAACACCCGCTTGATCAAAAATATATAAAAAACAATTAACTTTAAAATTCTCATCAGCTAAAAATATGACATCTTGATCACTTGAATTCTCATCAAAGTTTTTTCTACGAACGTGACACTTTTGAAGGAAAAGCATATCAATATTCATTTCGATGTAAAGTTCCTTAGCATAATCAACCGCGTTAGAGAACCATGTATTGAAGTATTCAATCAACATCTTCACTTCTTTAATAGCAACTCAAGAAACATATCTTTTGATTCTAAATTTTTGTTGACCAAGTTAGCGGTGTATAATATTTAATACCAAACGAGTATTGGTACCAAAACTCAAATTCAAATACCTTAGTATTTGCTAGTGATTTAGATTAACTTTGAATTTTAGCATAATTGTCATTTGTGCAACTTCAAGTAAATATTCTCTTATAATTGAAAATTGTAGTCTAATAGATTTAACACTATTAACACGACTCTGCTAACGAATGACAGACAATGACTTAGGAGTCAGACTGTAACGCCCGCAGATCCGGGCTCGTCAATTTAGAGATAATAGGGGTCAAAAACGATTATTCAACAAAAAAATTATTTAGAATAAATAATCTTAACCAAGTTGTAAAATATGTCTCAAGGGTTCCGTACATACAAAGAACGCCGAAATCCAAGTTATAACGAAGAAGTTATGGCTCGTCGAAGTTTTTCGGTAAAACCGGCACGACATCGGGAGACGTAAATAGTGAATTTTTGATAAATGAATTTTTAGTCTTAGTTATCTACACAAAAGTTGTAGTATACGTTAAACCAAGAACATACAAAAAAAAGAACACCGAAATCTGACTTCGTATGAGGAAGTTATGCATTTTCTAAGATTTGGCATAACAGTGCACGACTCGAAACTCAAATTTTAGTTTGACCGGTTTTTGCCTATGCGACCTAAATGAGAGTTGAATATCTCATTAATAGGAACTCACCGGTAAAAAGACAGATGAAAACGGAGTCCGTATGAAGGAGTTACGAGTTCTTCGCGGTTATTTAACAGTCTAATCTCCTCCTACTGTTAAATTTAATATCGGTCGAGAATTAGCCAACGGAGTCTAAATGAATGTTGTAGATCTTGTTTTAACCTACGCGTGGAAAAAAGAATGTCAAAAACAGAGCTCGTATGCGAAAGTTATTAATTTTTGAAAATCGGCTGATTTCCACCCTATGTGCGATGCCACATGTCAGCACTAGGCTGTGCCTGGTTGTCTCCAGCTGGCTCACGACGTGAGCATCAAGAAACTCACGACGTGAGTGAACCTACATCCCCCTATAAATAAGAGGTGAAGCCCTCTTCATTCCTCAAACCTCCCATCACTTCCCCCTCTCTCTAGAACTTATCTTTAGCCCCGAAACCCCTCGAAAAGCCTAGGGAACCTCCCTAGCATGAGGCGGAAGCCCCGAAGTTACTAATGGCTATGAGAAGAAGAGCCTTTTGGCTAGGGAACGCTGCTCCAGCAGCACCTGATTTTGAGAAAAACCCGATGTAAGTGAGTTACGCCTACGCTATTTTTAATATAACTTTTATTTAACTATAGTAACATTATTAGGAACTTATAATAAATACTTGAGCTATTATTATGGGTTATATAAGTATTGTTTAACGCTTATATAATAGTAATAATAGCTAGACTATTAATTAATCTCAGTGAATATTAAACTAAACCCTAGTAGTAATGATACGAGGTTTTGTCGAGGGGAGGGAAATTGTTTTAAGAGTAATGAAGCGCTGTCTGAATTCAGAATCACCACCTTAACAAGTGAGTGCATGGTGTTGGAATAGTGTCTAAGGCTGCAACTATATTTGGTAAGTACTTGACCCGATTGAGCATGGTCCTTTTGGGTTGCCTTCACCATAGCAACTTGATAGGATGATTTACAATGAGAGTTGAAATATTATAAGGTATAATAATATTATTATTTGATTAATATAAATCATAAATTAATTAGGAATTAATTTGGTGACTTAAAGAGATTAATTAAATAGAAGGGCATAAACTGTCAAGTGTATGATAGTTGTACTTTAGGCTGTAATCCCTTATGGATAAAGGGGTGGACGATTTTAGAGGCTTAGGATAGACATAAAATCCGTCCAAAGCTTATCATGAAGGGATTAGGATTGCTTAAGGTCTAAGTTATCCAATTAGGGTTTAAAGGTAAAACCCTAGGAGCCTTACAAGTATAAATAGACCCTAGGGGTCATGGAAATCGGCACCCTTGTCACTAAAGGAACCCTGGTCAATTTCTAAGTCCCTCCCCACTCTCTCAAATCATCCTCTTGCTAGTTGGTGTTTGTAAGCTATTAGAGGAGTGGCAATTGTGACTCTAAAGCTCCAAGGACAAGAAGATCAAACAAGTGATTCAAGGTAAACTTATAACTCTGATTTCTCTTTGTTATTATGATAGAATGATCATTAGAAGTCTTGGATTCATGCATGTTCAATTAGAGAAACCTAGATCCAAGCATTAGGGTTTGCATGTGCACATAGGAATGTTCATATGGCCAAAACCCATCAGTGGTATTAGAGCCTAGATTGGTTTCTATTGAGTTGATGCATTGGTTGCTTGTTTGATGCTTGCAAAATTCGATTTTTGTGTTCCTGCCTGATGAACTCGGCGAGTCCCATAGTGGACTCGGCGAGTAGGCCTCAACTCGGCGAGTCCATTGTGGTACTCGGCGAGTTCGAGCGTCAGAAAGAGCTAATTTCGGGATTTCTTGCTGTTTATCCTTTTGATACTTACCTTAATCATATTAGGTCAATATAAATCCGATTTTAAGATATATTTGAGTATATCCTTGACCCAATTGAAGATATTTATCAATTAATTAAATATTAGTTAGCTTATGTGATAATTGATTAATTATTTTGATTAAATTGATAAATTGTTTTGCAAGAAATAAGTAAATAAATCAAATATGGATAATTAAGTGATTAAATGTTAATTTAGATTATTCGTTGTTTGATCCTCTATGTTTTGAAAAGTTTAAAACCTGCCCTCAAGTTTTGAAATTTATGTTTTGTGATTAAAAGTTTAATTTGGACAATTTAAATTTCAAACCCTAGAATTTTACAAGTTTAAAATTCAACCCTATACTAATATAATATTACAAGATTAATATATATATATATATATATATATATATATATATATATGTGTGTGTGTGTGTGTGTGTGTATAACTAAAATGCTAGTCTTACCGTTAGTAGGCCTCATTCACGAAGCCGGTCTATAAGGTGGGTATAAGGTTTCTGCCTATAAAATGGTGCTTAATGGGTGTACACTCACACCCACCTCTTGCTTGATCGGTGGAGGGTCGTTAGCCGAACGGGTAGGATAGGGCAACTCTCTCTCCTCGTTAAAAGTATAATATGAAATACAAAGTAACTACATGTTTTCAAAATTCCCAATCCTAGTTACTTTAGGAAAAGTGAATTGATGCAATCCCATGAAATTACACTTTGCACCCTTGCTAAGAAGTTAGTGGAGCGTGTGTGGTTTATCGGCACACTAATTGGTTCTAAGCAAAGGTGGCAAAGGGTGATTCATTGTTTATCATAGTTCGATGGAGCGTGTGTGGTTTACCGGCACATCGAATAGGTGATCGTTACAATGAAGGCACCATGTGAATTTGCATGGTAATTCACACCCACTTTGTGATCCTCGGTATCCCAGTCACAAACAAGAGGGGCATATCGAGATTTAAACATGCCATTGAAAAGTTTCAATGAATCTCATCCAAACCTAGGAATTCTCAATACATTTAGAACTTAAAGTTATGTTTTCATGGTGGAGAATTAGTGAATCGTCATTCACTTACCTTCAAATTGTTTGCATGTTAGATTACGGCATCCCTTTTCTAATATGTAAATATTGTTGTTGGATCCTAGCCCTAATTTTCTTATTGGGTGATAATTAGGGATCCAAATTCTAATCTATCTTTGTCCTTTTTATTTGTAGATGTCGAACGTGAACAACGCTACTGCAAGCTCGTTCACATTGATGAGCCTTTTCCAAAAGGTGACTTTCGATGGAACGAACTTTAGCGAATGGATAAGATACATTCGCGCGATTGCTCGCTATGAGGACAAGGAGTATGTCCTCGATGAGAAGCTCGAGAAGATCAATCCTGAAATCGCTACTCCGGCTGAAATCACCGCTTTTGAAACTCATGAGCGTGATGAAATGAAGGTTCATTGCATCATGATAGCCACTATGAACTTCGAATTCCAAAATTCCTACGAGGACATGTATCCGTACGAAATGCACCAAGACTTGTTGGAGAGGTACCACCAAAACGCGAGGCAAGAACGTTATGAAATTTTCACTAACATGATCTCCGCTAAGATGGGTCATGGTGAATCTCTAACCGTGCACCTGCAAAAGATGCAACGGTATGTCGATCGTCTTTACAAGTTGAATGTTGACTTTGGGGAAGACTTGACAATCGACATGGTGCTTCACTCATTGCCTCCGTGTTACAACCAATTTAGGATGACTTACCACATGAACAAAGAAGAGGTCACCCTAAGTAAGCTCCAAGGTCTCCTTAGGGTTGCTGAGAGCAATATCAAGGACAAGTCCGTTGCACCCACTCCCAATCCACCCACTGCTCCTGTTTTGGCCATTAGGCAAGGAAGAGGCAAGAAGATGAAGGCTCCGTCTAAGAGCCACCACAAAGGAAAGTCCCGAGATGGTTCCTCCTCTAGTGGGACCAAAGTTGATCCCGCTAAGCCTACCTCTAACCCAAAGGAGGCAGAGTGCCACCATTGTCACAAAATAGGGCATTGGAAGAGAAGCTGCCCAGAGTACCTGCAAGCCATCAAGGAAGGAAAGATCAAGCCATCTTTCGCAGGTATATATACAATTAAATCTAATGATTCATCTCATGCTATTTCTTAGGTCCTCGATACCGGGTGTGGTTACCACATTTGTTCTGAATTGCAGGGACTAAGAAGAAATAGGGATGTGGAGCATGGAAGAATAAATCTAATCATGGGGAACAGAAGATCGTCGCATGTGACCAAGATTGGAGTGTATTCTCTAGTGCTTAGGAATGGTTTATGTTTAGATTTGAACAATTGTTGCTATTCGCCAGAAATGGCAAGAAACATCATTTCATTTCATGGTTTGTTTAGACAAGGATTTAGATTTTCTTTTAATAATGAGAATGGTTCTATTTGTGCTTATCTAAATGGTGTCTTATATTTTGAAGCAATACCATGTAATGGAATTTATGCAACAGTTATGATTGTAGATAACCTAGGAAATGATGTTTTATGCATGGATTATTCTAATAGTATGGATAGAGCATCCTTGTGGCATTGTCGTCTTGGACATGTCAACAAGAAGCGCATAGCCCAACTCTAGAAGGATGGAGTGTTGGAGTCATTCGACCTTAGGGAAGATGACACGTGCGAATCTTGTTTACTTGGAAAGATGACTAAGTCACCCTTCACTAGCACATGTGAAAGGGGTGAGGGTTTATTGGACCTAATACATACCGATGTATGTGGACCGTTTAGATCAACCATAAAGGATGGGAACCGCTTCTATGTGACTTTTACCGATGACTATAGTAGATATGGGTATATCTACTTAATCAAGCAAAAGTCAGAAACATTTGAAAAGTTCAAAGAGTTCAAGAATGAAGTGGAGAATCAATTGGGCAGGAAAATCAAGATGCTTCGATTCGATCGAGGAGGAGAGTACCTAAGTCTTGAATTCCACGACTATCTAAAAGGGTGTGGAATAGTTTCACAATTGATGCCACCTAGGACACCGCAATTGAATGGTGTGGCAGAAAGGCATAATCGAACCTTGTTAGATATGGTCCGCTCTATGATGAGTCGTGCTTCACTATCTATCTCATTCTGGGGGTATGCCTTAGAGACTGCCGCCCATATCCTTAACAGATTCCCTACTAAGAAGGTTGCCAAAACACCTCACGAGATGTGGACAGGGAAATCTCCCTCGTTAGCACATATCAAGGTTTGGGGTTGCGAGGCTTTCGTAAGATGAGATACTCACGACAAACTCGAACCTCGTAGTGAGTGATGTATTTTCATCGGCTACCCGCAGAAATCCTTTGGATATCTCTTCTATAGACCGAAGGACAATGTTGTCTTTGTTGCGAGGAGAGGAGTTTTCTGAGAGCGAGAACTCATAAGCCAAGGAGACAGTGGGAGGAAAATCGAGTTTGAAGAGATTCAAGAGTCGATAGATGAAGGAACCTCTACCGCTGGCCCTCAACCTGAGGAGGAAACTCCGGTTGAACCGATTGACGAGTCCTTACCTCTTAGATGTTCCGAAAGAGTTAGAGTTCAACCCCAGTTATATGGTTTTCATATTACTACCGAAGGGGACACGTATATTAGTGATAGTACACTAATAAATCTAGATGAACCTAATAGCTATAAGGAAGCCATGGCAGGCCCGGAGTCTGCGAAATGGAAAGAGGCAATGGACAGCGAGATCCAGTCCATGTATGACAACCAAGTTTGGAATTTGGTTGATTATGTGCCCGGACATAAGACCGTTGGGTGCAAATGGATCTTAAAGAAGAAGACCGATGTGGATGGAAACGTACACACATATAAGGCGCTATTGGTTGCGAAGGGTTTCACTCAAACTCCCGGAGTTGATTATGATGAGAACTTCTCACCAGTTGCGAAGATAAAATCTATTAGAGTGATGCTAGCAATTTCCGCATTTCATGATTATGGGATTTGGCAAATGGATGTCAAAACCGCTTTCCTTAATGGGAAGTTGGCTGAGGATGTTTACATGGCTCCGCCAGAAGGTTTTGTCGATCCGAAGCATCCAAATAGAGTGTGTAAGCTTGAGAAGTCCATTTATGGACTTAAGTACGCATCTCGCAGATGGAATCTTTGCTTCGATGAGAAAGTCAAAGAGTTTGGATTTGTACGAAGTGAAGATGAATCATGTGTATATGTCAAAGCAAGTGGGAGTATATTTAGCTTTCTCGTGTTGTATGTTGATGACATACTGCTCATAGGAAACGACATCTCGACACTGCAGGAGATTAAGTCCTGAATCGGGAAGTGCTTCGCTATGAAGGACCTCAGAGAGGCTTCCTATATTCTGGGAATAAGGATAGTGAGAGAACGAAGTAAGAGACTAATAGGACTTAGTCAGAACACTTACTTAGATAAAGTACTAAAACGTTTTAGTATGGAAAACTCGAAGAAAGGAGAATTACTGATACAATATAATGCAAAGCTGAGTAAGACTCAAAGTTCGAGTACCGAAGCCGAAATAGCAGAAATGAGCCGAGTACCATACGATTCCGCAGTTGGCTCAATCATGTATGCTATGACTTGTACTCGCCCTGATGTAGCTTTTGCTTTGAGCATGGTCAGTAGATATCAAGGGAACCCTGGCAGAGCCCATTGTATTGCGGTGAAGAATATCCTTAAGTACCTTCGGAGGACCAAGGAATGGTTTTTAGTCCCTCGGAGGGAGTGATGACTTGAAGGTGCGACGGTATAGTGACGCCAGCTTTCAGACCGACAGAGACAACTACCGTTCACAGTCGGGTTGGGTCTTTACCCTGAATGGAGGAGCAGTAACTTGGAAAAGTTCCAAACAAGAAACCATAGCTGATTCAACGTGCGAATCAGAGTACATCGCAGTGAGCAAAGCGTCGAAAGAGGCAATATGGTTAAAGAACTTCATTGGTGATCTTGGAGTTGTACCTATCATAAAAGAGCCCATGAAGATTTTCTGTGATAATGAAGGAGCGGTTGCCTTGATCAAGGAACCAAGGGATCATGGTAGATCTCGACATATCAATAGAAAATATCATTTTATAAGACATCGTGTAGAAGAAGGACAACTTGTGGTGAAGAGGATATCATCAGAAGATAACCTAGCAGATCCGCTTACGAAGGGACTAAGTAGGGTTAAGCACTTGCAGCATGCTAGGAACATTGGGCTGAAGGATGATATTAGTATAGATTAGATAGTGTTAGAAACGCGTGATAGATAAATGTAATTAACATTTTATGATTAAATAAAAGAGTATTATGTATGAGTAATGTTACTGTCTTATGTTAATTGTTTAACTATTGTTTCATTTTGCATGTTTTGACTTCCAGAATAATTGAGTTTATTAAGAATAATCGAATTATTCAAATTGTCCACAATCGTTCATATGTTGGAAGTAGGTATGAATGAAGATTGTCATGAATTGGGGTGTAGATTGTCTAAATGGTATTAGACATAGTAAAAGTTTGTTGCAACGTTCATGAGTGCTTATGAACTAGTTTTGAGCATTGGAACAAACCCGCGCTTGCTGGAATCACCTTATGGAATGTGATAAAAGGGTGATCGCAAGACGATAATATCATATGGTCTTAAAACCTAGATATATGGTTTGTTATTTGTTAATTGGTTGTACATTGATGATGCGAAAACGCATCAGTAACTTGATGTTATAAAACGCATTGTTGTGTATAGTTGATTAATGAATAAGTAAATGCATATAAGTCGAAGTTTATTTGTTACTTTTATCCTAAGAAGGTAAAAGCGATATCTCGGCCGCTCGATGATTTGATTTGACTTATGTGCCGGGCCCGGTCAGCACTGAATTGATGTGTTTGATTAAGTTCTATGTCGAATAAATCTGAGATCGAGAAACTAAATGCTAGACAATTGGTTCCATTTGATTGACAGCATGATATCTATACAGAGGACTGTACGATCCCTTATCTAAAGGACAAATTGATTAGATCAAAGTTTGACAGCGTCTTTGAGAGCTACGATTGCTAATCGATATATATAGTTACTAGACTTATCCAAGTGGGAGACTGTTGGAATAGTGTCTAAGGCTGCAACTATATTTGGTAAGTACTTGACCCGATTGAGCATGGTCCTTTTGGTTGCCTTCACCATAGCAACTTGATAGGATGATTTACAATGAGAGTTGAAATATTATAAGGTATAATAATATTATTATTTGATTAATATAAGTCATAAATTAATTAAGAATTAATTTGGTGACTTAAAGAGATTAATTAAATAGAATGGCATAAACTATCAAGTGTATGATAGTTGTACTTTAGGCTGTAATCCCTTATGGATAAAGGGGTGGACGATTTTAAAGGCTTAGGATAGACCTAAAATCCGTCCAAAGCTTATCATGAAGGGATTAGGATTGCTTAGGGTCTAAGTTATCCAATTAGGGTTTAAAGGTAAAACCCTAGGAGCCTTACAAGTATAAATAGACCCTAGGGGTCATGGAAATCGACACCCTTGTCACTAAAGGAACCCTGGCCGATTTCTAAGTCCCTCCCAACTCTCTCAAATCATCCTCTTTCTAGTTGGTGTTTGTAAGCTATTAGAGGAGTGACAATTGTGACTCTAAAGCTCCAAGGACAAGAAGATCAAACAAGTGATTCAAGGTAAACTTATAACTCTGATTTCTCTTTGTTATTATGATAGAATGATCATTAGAAGTCTTGGATTCATGCATGTTCAATTAGAGAAACCTAGATCCAAGCATTAGGGTTTGCATATGCACATAGGAATGTTCATATGGCCAAAACCCATCACATGGTCCCTTTCATCTTACACATAGATTTGAAGTATTTTATATAAATTACATGCTATGTGTGCATACTATCTGTATACTTGCTATCTATGCTGGATGAACGATTTTATACAAGTTTTATATGATTTAAACTGTATATGTATTTATATCTATATAATATGTTGGGTAAAACATGGGTAGATGAAATATGAGTTGGATGATGAGTTGTGAGGTGATATAGACCATGATGTAAGGGTGAGAGGTGGAAGATGTGAGAAGCCTTGTTCCCAAGTGTTGGCCCCGCCATCTAGCACAGTATGGATGACAACCACATGCTATTCTAGACAGTTCAGTGGAACACTAGCAGACTCGTAACCTGTAGGTGTTGTGAACGATGTGCTCACTGGTGTACTCTAAAAAACCATTGACATGTATTGCGAGTGGACTCTCGAAAATGATACTGTCAATAAACGAGATACCCTAGCAGCTGTGCCCGAAGGACAATACCGGCAGTTGCGCCTCATAGAGAATGTCACAATTTTGGCAGTTGCGCCTAAGTGATAGAACTAGCAGCTGTGTTTGACAGTTGTGTCATTGATAATGATGGATTTCGTACCTATTCCTTAGGATAATCCTTACGAATAAATAAATGAGAAATAGCTGATTTTTAGGGTACATCCTTAAGAGTAAAGAAGATAATAAAGATGGGTAATTGGGTTAATTGTTTGATGATTAAACATAATAATTATATTATTGTGGGTTGAAAACCCTATGTACTCACCAGGTTTCCCAACCTAACCCACTCAGTTTACTTATATAACATGTGTTGATATGAAGTCATATTACACTGAGAGATTAAGGAGATATAAATCACTAGTGATAATGAATGTAAGTTTTGTTTATGCTTATGTTTCTGTATTGACGATAATATCCCAAATGTTTTAAAATGAATAAAAATACTTTTCTTTGGAAATGCCTTGATAACGTATTTATCATGTTTTACTGGGAACAAATTCCGCAAATTTTTATTAAAAGATGTACTCTGATCGTGAAAATGGGGATGTCACACAGACCTTAATTTGTCTTTCAAAATTTTCAACCTCTTTATAAAACTGTAAGATATTGTATAAACACGTTGTATGACTCCAAACAATGTTCTAGCTTTACCATAACTGTTAGCCATGTAATGCAACATTAATACTATGGCAACCACATGGAGTATAAAACGCTATAGGATTTATGTATAAAAATCTCTTTTGAACCCTTTGATGTTTTCCTTTCATGTTTGATCCATTTTCATAACCTTACCAACATATATCGTCCATATCAAGACCAACATATTTTAATTAATCATGTGTAATACCAAAGAGCCCTTTATTGGTGGTATCATCAACATTCAAAAACCCTAAAAATGATTATTCAAAAATAACAAAATTAGAGGAAAAATTTATATACCTCACTTGTAAAGACATCTATTTTTAGTGACTTGTATAAGGGATACAATGAAGTTTAACAAAGTCATACTTTGCTTCCTTTATCTTTTTAATGACTTCCCGTTTAATTTCACAAGCTAGTAAAAGTATTAACTAATTTTGGCTCTTTTGTCCAAGATATATACATGGATTTCTTTTTTATTATACGTTGCACATGCTCTTTCAATCTTTCATAATTAAGTTAAACTCTTCCAACATATCAACCGCTCCCAAAAAGTTTCCAATACTTGTTTCTAATAATACCTTTATTTCTTAAATTAATCACATGCCACTTTATTAATTATTTCGTTGTTTCTCATTATTTAATGCAGTTGTGAGATGATCTAAACCAATGCATGTTCTTTAAGGCCTTGTTTGATATGCGCCTGACCAAGTCAAGTCATACATTTTTGGCTGACTTGGCCAGCTAAAGGTGTTTGATAAACTAAATTTGGGCGTCTGACTCGAAAAGAATTGCATGATTGAGTAAGAAGGAAGAAATCGACTAAATGAGAAAGGGAGAAGAGTTTCCAGTTGTACCCTTGCCTTATCAAAGAAGAAATCAGCGCCTCTATTGTTTCTTCTCATCCTTTAGCGCCGATTTTTTTCTCCCACAACCAGCAATCGTCGATGATCCTCTTTTAATCAGTTTCAATTTTTTGAAGCCTACTTCCTCTTCTGATCGGTTTCGATTTTTTGATAATATATCGGTTCCGATACATGATTTTTCTAATTGATTATTCTACTTTGTATAAATTAGTATAGAAACTGTAATATGTTTTAGTTGGCCATTTTTCTTATGGCATTACCTTGTTCTTCATTGAATTCTGAAAATTTCTCAATGAAGTTACTTTGTTTTCTAGTATTTTTATGTATAGAGTTCGAAAATTTCTATCTCATATTTTCATTTTTTATGATTGATATATTATTGTCTAATCACTTTTCATTGATAATTGATCATATAAGATGTTGCCGTAGAGATTGATGAAGGGGATGTTCATCATCTCCCCCAACCCCTTGATTGTTTAATAGGGACACAAATTCCACCATTTTTTATCAAAAACCTATGATTTGGTGGATGATGCGGGATTAAATCATCTCAGGGAGTGATAACGGTGCAAGCTTCATTGTGTGGGATCTAGTGGAGTTCGCAAGGGTAATCTGATTCTCTGTCTCACTCTCTCTCACTTACTCTCTCTCTCTCTCTCTCTCTCTCTTTCTTTCTCCCTCTTTCTTTTTTTCATTTGGATTTTCATGTTTTTCTTTTGTTCTATACATCTGTAGCATAGTTCTTCTTTGTATATCATCTTTTCTCTTCCCCCACCCCCTGTAAATTCCTCAATGTAATATGATCTTTGACATAGATAATGAAGGTGTTTGTTTCTTGATCCCTATTCTAACTTGGTTTTACTGGTTTTTTATGCTTATATCACGTCAATTTATTCCTCTTTTAGCATTTGTTTGGACATATATCAAGAACTCTTTTGTCCTTCTTCATTACGTTATATTAATGAGATGCACTATTTATCATGTGAATAAGAAGAACGATATTGTTGTTATATATATATATATATATATATATATATATATATATATATATATATATATATTATGTTTTTTATGCTTATATCAAGTCAATTTATTCCTTTTTTAGCATTTGTTTGGACATATATCAGGAGCTCTTTTGTCCTTCTTCATTACTTTATATTAATGAGATGCATTATTTATCATGTGAATAAGAAGAACAATATTGTTGTTATATATTATAGATAAGTATATATTATGTATGTTGGACCTTTGTTGCTGCTATTGTATTTTTCCGTATGTGTTTGGTTTGAAATCAAGTGTCTGATCAGATGTACAATCTAGTAGTAGCAAGATAAGATGGTATTTTTTTTCATAAGTCAACACATTCAATTAGATGTACAATCAAAGAACATGATTTCTTACTTAGTCATGATTTCTTACCCAGACAGATATTTCCCAGTCAACAACTATCAAACAAGACTTAAGTCTAGTACTAAGATGTTGTCAATCCACATAACCTTTCTTATCCAAATGACCTTTCGGGAGCCCTTTTCTAAGTATTTTATGACAAAAATATAAAACTTTGTCAAGCTATTTAAATATCCTAATTCAAAAAAGCTAGACAATTTTTATTTTTTTATTTTTTATAGAATTCTGGTATACATAATTGTGGAAAACCATCTAGAAATTTAATATTGGGCCTTAACAATAATGTAATCTCTTTTAGGATCTTTATATACCAAAGTTTTCATCAAGCCCGGAGTAAGACCCTCCAAGTTCGTGAGTTAAATATATCAACATGATTAATATTCTTATTTTAGGATTAGAACCCATAGGGCTATACATGTATTTTAGTATGGGAGAATTACATGTCAATGGTGGACTTAGTGTTTCAACGCTATACTAGTAGATTGATACTGGTTAATATAAGTCAATCGCGGACTTAGTGTCTGAACGCCATACTTGTATATTGTTAAGAAATATGAATTGGTAATGGGAATTTAGAAGTTCTAGAGTAGTATAATTATGGAAATGAGTAGCATTATTAGTTTATGATGGTGGTTGTAATATCATCGGTAGAGAAATGCAAAATTATAACGGACTTAGTGTCTATAGTGCTATATTTGAAGGATTGTTGCAGAAGAGTGATGGTAGTCTTAGGTGCTGCTTGTTTTTCTGAGATAAAATGTCTATAGTCTGCGGACCACATCTGTAGACCTTTGCAGTAGAAGTGGTAGATTAAACGTTTGCAGTCTGAAAAAAGAAGACTTTGTTTTTTAACATCTACAGGCTACTAAAATAAACTGAAATCTAAATAAACTGATTTTTTTTAACTTCAAAGTGATTTTTTAATATTTTTATAACTTTGTTATAAATAATTAACGAATCTAGATCAATTTTTATGTATTATTATATAAAAAATAAAAATAAAAATGATATGAAATTAACATATTTGATAAAAACCAACAACTTTGGTTGCAAAGCTATAACTAAACATTATAATTAGTGATCAAAGAATTTGATACATAAATGAATGAAAATAAACTTTGATTTTTTCAATTAAATACATTAAAAACGTACCATAAATATTTTCTCGAGAAATTGACAATACTGTATTAAATAATATTTTACAAAATTTGGCAAAAAAATATAAGAATATATTATGATTTTTTTTTCATATTTATATAAACAACTTCAATGACTATTATTGTAATAAATTTTTATTTATAAATTTATCAAAAATATCATGTTTTTATCGTCGAACGTTTTTTTTAAGTTTTGTAATTTTTTTTCAAATTGTTTATTATTAATAAAGTTGGAAAAATTATAAATTAAAAAAAAAAACTTGAAAAAAAATAAAGATATATATGTTTTTTTAAGCTAGAAGATGTTTGAATATGTTAGAAGACTCTGGTCCACATCTGCGCCAAGAAGAGGGCGCGCAGACATTTTTAGGTCTACAATCTTCAGAAAAACAAACAGTCTGCGAAGGCTAATGTCTGCGTGTGGTCTGCGGGGCACAAACAGAAGAGGTCACACAAATCCGCAGACAAAAAGCAAACACTACCTTAGCAAGTGTAATACCATTACTGATGAATTAGTAATGTATATAATATTAATTATTATAAAAAGAGATTGTAGAAATTAATCATAGCTAACGTGACTGTAAGTCTACTATGTGCTTTGGGCAAGTAGAATGTTTGATAGCATGGTTAGTGACATTGTATGTCTATTGGGAATTAGTTGTTAGTAGTATGCTTAGTGTTCTAATTACCAATATGTATTGCTGATGCAAATAATGGTTATTGTGGTATTTGCTTAGTGTTGGAAATGTCACCCTGATGGAATAATGTTAGTCATGATAGTCTTAGTAATTGTAATATCACATGCTTGTATGTTAATATTTTATTTTGATAATAGTCTTAGTCATGATAGTCTTAGTAACCGGTGGTTTGGATTTACTATAACACCACAATATTAAAAATAGTTATTAGTGGTGGTCTTGGTGATGTAATACCATGGTATTAGGATCCATTATTTGTGGTGATCTTGGTAATTGTAACACCGCGTATTGGTAATTGTTATTAGTGGTGGTCTTGGTGATTGTAACACTACGGGGTTATGAGAATGTATAAATGATTGTATGTTGATATTATATTTTGATAATTGCCTTGGTGGGTATAGTATTATCATTTGGAGAATTGTAAATTTATAGAAACCTTGGTGGTTATAATACTATACTTGTGAAAGAATATGTTGTTGTGAAACTTTAGACGACTTCAATGTCAGGAAGAGAAATGTTAGTTGGAGGAGTTGTAATATATGTAGTATTGATTACTACTGAGGAGATGTTGATTATAAGTTTAGTATGGATAATAAATGACGGATTTGGCGTCAGTAATGTCATATTGAATATTGAATGACTGGAAGGTACTTAGGAATGTATGATTGAAAATGTGCTGATATATTTACTTGTATAACTAATTTATATTTTGTTAAGCAGGTTGCTCACTAAACTCTTTGTAGCTTATTTGTTTGTTGTTTGTGTATTTCAGGTTCAAGTAGATAAGCAGAAGAAAGTGAAGTTAATAACGCACGCCTTGGATTCTTATACTAAGTTATTGTAAGATCCTCTTGATAACTACTTGTACTATCTTGTGACACCTTATTGTAAGATCCTCTTGATAACTACTTGTACTAACTTGTGATATGAATGTACCCTAATTTGTATTGATTCATGTTTTATAAATGGACAATTTTGGGTGTACTTTTTGTATAACAAAAAATAAATTTGGCCGTTACAATATACAAGTCATTTTATTTTATACGGATCAAAAACCAATCACATAAAAAAATTAAAAGCATAGGTACCATCTTTATAAGAAAAAGACGAAACACGCAAATTTGGGAAACACATGGACCAGTTACATAATTTTGTCTTAAGATTATAACTGAATTACTATCATTCAAAATTTTGCATGGTTAAATGACATGTTTCAAGAAAAAAAAGAAACAAAAATTTGAAAGTACATCTTGAAAAATAAGGTCACAAAAATCAATAATAGAACATAATACGTGAGTAGAGGAAATATGGGTGCGTGTAATCTACAATCAATCAATCATCATACAAACAATTTGAATTGCTAAAGTTACATACATCCCACTTCTCCTTCACCAAATCCTCCTCCTACATGTTCTATAAAATTTATATTTTTAATTAAAAAAGGCAACCACCTTTATATATATCATCAACCCACATCACACACACCACACCCTTCTTCCCGCATTTTTACTTTCAAAAAAAAGTCAAAAGCGATGCTCTACTCTGATCTATCCCGAACTTTTGATCCGTCGTTGTACAACGGTAACAACGAATTCGATCCGTGTTTGTGTTTCATCCTCCCGTGGCACCGCCAGTACACCAACAATATCACCGCCACCAATCCAAGTTGCACCGCCCATCTGTCATTTTTTATTTTTTTAAATCCAACAAAACAGCAACATTACTTGCGTATATCTTGCAATAAAAATCCAATTGCAAGATTTTTGAGGTTGAAAATTAGTAGTAAATTTATGTATTTATTTACCTGTCTAAATCAAGAATAGGGCTGTAAACAAGTGTCTCCCAGGTTGCCACAATGGCATGCCACATAGGATTGTAATAAAGAGACTCGGGTGACCAAAACATTCGTGTGTAAGTCTCCAAGAAGATGAACATAACCCATGCCCCAATCTCTATCAATATAAATTTTATAACAAACCTCCCTACAATCACCATCACTAGGGAGAATGCCACCAACCAATTAAATAATCTGTGGTTATATTCCTTGATGAATAAAGATCTCGACTTTCCCATCATCTGTTTTTATCATTAAAATAATAAGTTATAAAGAAAAACATTATTAACATGGAATTATTGAAAGATATGATATGCTGCTAACCTTGACCATGCGTTGTTCGTATATGAATTTTGAGGGCCCCACACATTCTTTTTCAAAGCTTTGGTTGCAGTGAAGAAAGCCAGCATTGAATTTGGCCATTGATGGGAGTCTAAGGACTTGAAGTTGATCCATTTTGTCTTCACATGTTGTGTAAAGTGCTTCACATAATTTTGATGACTGATATTGGTTTGCCATCATGAAGTTTTTAAACATCTGCCAATAAATGTTACAAAAAAATTATTACAATTTACAACTATATGATATAATATATATATATATAGTTTTGTGACTCGTGTAAAAATAAAATTGTTACCTTTTCAATGTCTTCATCAAGCTGTTGGACAGATTTCTTTGCATGATGCCGACCAAAATGTTGTTCATCAAAAGATTTCAAAGCTTCTGATCTTGAAGCTCCATGAATGGATAATAGGGAATCCTCAGAAATGGGTAAAGACACTTTGCTCATGTTATCTTCATATAACTTCAAACATCTCTCCAATATTTTCTTGTTGAACACCTCCACAAGAGACCCTGTTGAGGGAATCTCCCCCTTGTTCAAAGCATCCAAAATCTGAAACCAAACAAACAATCAATTTTATATTTATTATTTATACGTTTTATTATCTAAATCATATAATAAAGAAAAAAAATCGGAGACAAAAAAGAAGCACCCTCTCTAGAAATGATACAAACTCGTTTCCATTAAGGGATTTTCCCTGAACAATTTTTGGGCGAATAACAGATTTAACAACTTCTTTTAATTCTTCTCTCCTTTTGACGTAATTTTGGTCAAGTTCCCCATCTTTCAAGTCACAAAGCTTTGTCCTTTGAAGATGTGGCTGATTGAAATGCGACATATACAAAATGTCAAAATTAATTAATTTTTTTTTTTTTTAATTTATATTAATGTATGTAAAGAAGTTACTTGTGGTAAGCTGAAAGCTGTGCTATTATCACCCATGATAGCTAAAGAGTCTCGAATCTGGTTCACCTATTTTAAGTTTTCAACACAACATAAATTTTCAGCATAAATAAGTGTTTTACAATTTACACTTTGTATAATTAATATCTGAATGATAAAACATCTGAAGAGTTAGTTGTACCTGAGCAATATTCTTGTCACCTGCAAAACAAGATGTGTTTCTAAGATTCCATAACAAATACAACATTTTTCCCATTTGAAAAGAACTTAATCCAAAATTACTTTTTTACCCTTTAGTAAACATTACAAAATATTATGAGTAGCATATATGAAGAAAGAAGAAGAAAGCTAACCCTCAGAGTTAGGAACATGTTGTAGAGCTTCATCCACCATTTCTTTTACAGACTTCCCCTCTGTTATAAAATATTTGAGATATGTAAAAAAAAAAAAGTTATGAATTTTTATATAAATGGAGTTGTAATAACTTACGTAAGAAATCACGTTGTATAAGCCACAGGAGTTTTGCAGGTTCAAATGCCACATCTTGCCCCTGTAATTATATCAAAAAGTCAAACCAAAACTTTGACCACACTTACTATCTTTAGTAATATAAACAAGAAAATATCCAAGTTGTTCAAAAGTTACCTTGACTCTGTAGATTCACAACCAAAAAAAAAAAACAAACAGAAAACTAAAATCAGTTTTGGTCATGATATATGATTTTAAGTTTTTAACAATAAGATCATCGTTTTCAAATTTAAATGAAAACCAACCTTCCATAGAACTCTTCAGCAAGCTCAACAGCAAAAGACAATCGGGATATATCAGCTTCACGTATCTGAAATTTTTAAAAAAAAATAGCAACAGACTTACATTTCTTGTTTGAAAAAACTAATAAATAAATAAATAAAAGAAGCAGTTTTTAAAGATGAAACTAACTGTTTCAGGCAAATTGTAGATAAGCACTGAACTTAAAACCGTTGCCAGAGCAAATATCCTGAAGAAATGTGGATCAGAAAAGAAGATCCATTGATTATAAATTTATAATTTCATAATTTATAATGTATAAACAACAAGAAAAAGACAAACACCTGTCATCATAGACATTTGATTTCCCTATACTTTCAAATCCTTCTGTATCCAGATAAAAGACTGAGGTTTTAACTCCATCAATCTCCATTTCAACTGGTGTTCCCCATACCCATATTCCTAAAAAACCATAAATGAAATCTTACATTTATACTTGGACCAAAAAAATCATAAATACTAATAATTGTGGAAGTTCACTATTTCAGTTTGATTTGGCATATAGTTTACTAAAAAAGTCTATGACTAATAATCGAATAACAAAATGTCCACAATCTGTTTTCACAAATACATAAATTTGGAAAAAGAATGTATATACGAAAGAGAAATACGTTGTATTTTATTATTATTATAGAGTAAAGTAATTGAATACCTTTTGTTTTAGTGTCACGCATGTGGCCAACACCAAAACCTGCAAAGTATCAAACTTCAGGGCATAAAATTCTGTCAAACAAAATCAAATTATCTGTGGCATAAACTTGCAAAAAAAGATGAT
The DNA here is from genome assembly GCF_052625555.1 of Lactuca saligna. NCBI lineage: Eukaryota > Viridiplantae > Streptophyta > Magnoliopsida > Asterales > Asteraceae > Lactuca > Lactuca saligna. The sequence goes on from NC_136421.1 coordinate 311,302,549, forward strand.
TATACCTTCATCACAAGAAAGTGATAGAAGCTGATTAAGCAGAAAAGATTTTCCAGATCGATATGGACCAATCACCTATTAAGATAGTGATAAAAGAATTTGTAGTTATGAATAACAAGAGGAACAATGACCATTTTGCATTTATTAGCCCTAAAAAAAATCTCACAAGCCACATCAATGGCTTTGAATATAAAGCTTACAGCAACTGCTGCAATAGGATTTGTTATTCTTCTAATAGCCTCTAGTCCTTCAGTAGAAAGACGAAGTTTTGTATGACCAGGATCAGGTTCTACAATAGGAAACCTGTAGAAGAAAAGAATGGTCATTACAAATGCTAAAGTAAAATATATAAACCTCCAACTTGAGCTCCAAAATTTAAGCTAACAATTTGCACTTTGACTTTGTGTGTCAACCCTAGCTAGAGCTATCACATGCAAAGTAGATATGAAATACATATATTGCTGATTAAACTCAAAACATTGTTCGATTTGCAGGGTTTTGATGTCGATAACTTTGTATATCGTTACCATTTATATCAAGAACAATTCAAAATCCATACGAATACGAAGCTTAAAGTAACCATTTGGAGATCCAAAGTCAAAAGTAAATCTCATACGCATTGACCCACATCTCAATATTTTCATGCACTTTTCGATTCTCAAACTCTATAAAACAAATATAATAAAGACGCAATAGATTGGAGACCACTCACGCTTGATTGAAATCATCAATTGCAAACACCCGAGGAGGGGATAACCATAAGAAAATAAAAAAGGAAACGATCCACCACAAAGTCTTCGACATTGATCTGAACCAAATGAACGTGCTATCTTCCAAATGCCATATATGTAAATCTCGAAAGCGTTCCCCAAACAGGGCAAATCAATAACACATATACAGAACGTGTTCTGGACGTAATGAAGAGAGAAACCAGATAGGAGAAGGGATCTCAAAAATCTAATTGTGTGAAAGATTGCCAAAAGGGTTTCGTGTTTAGGGTGAAGTAAGATCTGGGTTTTTGGAAATGATGATGGGATTGCAGTAAAAGGGGAAGAATTTGTAAAAAATAAATAAATAAAAAAGGGACTTCGAAGTTTTTATTTCTTTCCTTTTTTTGAAACTCGAATTCAGACTGGAAGACAAAGGGGAAGAAATTGAGGGGAGTGACTTTGTTAATCTTGTCTAATGGTGAGGAGGTCACATGCTTTCCAAAGTCCAAATCCATATTACCGACCTTTTTGGATTTTGATTAGATGAAATGTTTGTGCGGATGTGCAAACTAATATTTAAATTTTAGAAAAAATATATATCAAAGTTTAGATATTATAAAAATTGTATGATTATGGTACACACAACGTGTATGATAAATCTAAGCATATATCAACATATTACTTGTAATACATAACTAGTAAGTGAATCCGTGGTGAACCACGGGTCGGTTTTTTTTGGGGTTTTCTATTTTGAAGTGGGTTTTGTTCTTAGGCCCATACAGTTAGTGTTGATGCTGGTAAATGTTCTATAAATTTTTTTCGGTTTTCTCTTTGTTGAGTGTGAATCATCATAACTATCATACCCATCGTTTTCTTACAAACTAACCATTGAAATTGTATACTATGTGTATGCTTTTTTTTAATTTAAAAAACTATTAGTGATTAGTTTGCACATAAATTTCAGATATAATAATTATAAAACTATTTCACTTTGTTATATATAACTCCCTTACAAGGTAAAATATTGTTGGAGTACTGATAAAAGAACTAATGTGATGTTTCACAAAAGATAACTCCTTGGTAGGCCTAAACTGTTATGGATCTGCACATGAGCAAAAATAGTCAAATTAGTCATTTACAAATTTTAATCAAAAATCAACTAAATTCACAGCAAATATATGATGCTGATAATAGTACATGCGCCATGGGGTACAAGTTCAAATCCTGGCACCACTCAGCCCTTGTGGCCATGGAGGTTCGACTGCAGTGACTCCAGGGCATGAATCAAAGCTTTATGTTTGCAGCGGGGGATTAGTCGGTGCGCGAAAGCTGGCCCGGAAACCCTCGTTAGGGAAGTTCCCTTTCCAAAAAAAAAAAAAGTTCCTCAAAAATCTCTTTTTCCCATAACTTCCACTTACGTGTATGCATTCAGCAAAATTGACGCTTTTATTTAAGTGAGCCTTGATTTTTTTTATATATTAGAATTCCTTGGGCTTATTATGTGTTCTTGAGGTTGAAGATGCATTTTAAGATTTTTGTAAATAGGTCAACGACATCCAATGTAACATTTTAATAAAAAAACAATATTATAATATGCAAAAATAAATTAAGATTCTAACCTTTGCTCTTCTAAAAATCATTGTGAGGGCGCTATAAATTACATGAAACACGGCCAAGAAGAGAAGAATATAAAGATATGCAATTGATGCAGTTGCTCAACTGTTATGATCTCCTCATATCCCTCGTCACAATAATGATATATATATATATATATATATATATATATATATATATATATATATATATATATATATATATAGATCGTTATATTTGTTAGAATATGAAATATGCAAGCTAAAGTTTGTTCATTATGATGATCTCCAACTCAAGGAAGCCCAAAAGGACGTTACACTTTGAAAGTTCCACCAATTTATAACATTTTAAGAATGCTTTGTAAATATTTAGTTCCCAAGCCGTTATTTCTACCTTTATCTGTCTCCTTCTCAATAAATAACAATTTCTCTTATCAATTTAAAATGTAACCCTGTTTTTAACATTACTTCTATAAAAATTCTTCATTAGCAATGAAGTAATCCAAGGTGGGTCTTGTATATCATATGCATTAGTAACTTTAAACATTCATGTTCTGTAGCCACCATATTAAACTCAAAGGTTACATCAACATCAACTTATTTTTGTATTCTTGAAGTCTTCTTGATAGTAATACATGCAAAGATGTAGCTAAACGAAGAAGTTGATTATTTTATCATTTAATAATAACGAAGTATACAAACAATTATTTTACAAAACACATTACCATTCCATTTAATTAAAAGGTGTAAGTAGAAAGGCAAGTTACCAGTGTTGAACATAAGCTACACATGCATACTGAAACATTACCAATTATTTCTTGCATTTTTTATTAACTTGTTTAACAAAAGAAAAAAAAATGGTAAAACTGAAAAGTATGCTGTTATTTGGTGCAGTTCAACAACACTTACAATAGACTGCTACCATGCATACTTTATACTTTGCCTTAGATGCTTGCAGTCATCCTACAGTTTCAAAACCAACATTATGAACAATTTAAAAGTTACCATTAATTCTATAAAATATAATAATTTATAACCTAAAAACAAAAGGAATTAAGAGAAATCAATGGAAACATGACTAAACCATTCAACCTCTCCTATGGCATGGATGAAAATATAAAAAGGAATAGAACACCTGTGGCAAAGGGTAGATTAGAACTGACATGAACCAATTGAGTAAACCTTAATTGCACTTTACAAACACGATCAAGTCACGAGACTTGTTGCAATGATCTAACCTATAACAACAAACAAAAGAAACATCAAGAAATCCATCAGAAACTCAATCAAGTAAAAAGATTCACATTTCACACACCTAAATTCATACAAAAAAAAAAAAAAAAAAAGGTTGTGTAGCGCATATTAGACTCATTAGAGAGAATGATGATGTTTTCCAAGCACCCTGTAAGATAAAACAGAAAAAATAGGAAAAATGTTAAGATATTTGAAGTGATGATTGAATTTCACGGAAGACACTATGATTTGAAAGAAACTTACGTTGGAGTAAGCAACCAGTTTTGAAATCAAGTAACAGAAGTTCATTGAGACATATGAACAAAAAGTTGGTGAGCAAATCAAATTTTTTTCAATTCCACCACCAGCGATGCCACTATTTATGATATCCTTCTATACCTTCGAACGTAAAGGTAAAAAACAATGCAAAACGTATATTAAAAATACATAAAACACAAACATATATAAGAATTTGAAGGAAACGCCCACACGAAAATAAGGGTTCGTGATGTATGTTTTGGTCAATACCAACCGATAGTTGCCATCGATGTTTTTTTTTTTTTTTTTATGTAATTGGAAATCCTTAGCGATTACATACCTGACTTGTTGGGAAATTTAGAAATATTCGAAGAACACACGTTGAATTTCGTTTGGTTCCTGCTCCTCTTTCGATTTCGATTTCGAATTATGGGGTTCACTCGCTGTTTATTTCGATTTTTAAAGGATTATTGAGATTATTTTGGTCTAACTGGTGATGTTTTTGGATGGTTATTGAGATTGTTTTGGGTTTTGATTTGTTGGTGAAGCAGAGGATAAGAGGAAAGACATTGGAGAAAATGTGGAAGCATAAACTATGAAACAGGTGACCGATAAAAAGAAATCCGACTGGTGGAGAAGGCGATGGGTTGAAACAACCAACAACATACCGAAATTCCTCAGATTACATGCACTTGGTTGCATGCGTTTGGTGGCGACAATAGAGCGCGTAAGTTTTTGGTGAGAGAAATCAAAATCCTGTATTTGTAGATGAAGTCGTCGGGAGAAGAAAGGAAGATAGTCGGAGACGAATGAAGAAGAAAGGGGTAGAGGAATTTATAAAGTGATGTGGATGGTTACAAACTGATGTCGATATTAAACTTAGAAGCACGAAACAATAATTTTGTTAAAGTGATGTGGCGAAATTTTGAAACGTTGGTAGTTTACTGTTCTCAAATGTGTTGGGATTTAATATATGTATATAATACTAATAGTGTTTGAGTTTATACACACAGTTTAACTTAAGCTAAGAATTACATAAAAACCTAAGCCTCGAAATTGAAAATAATAAGAATTATAGTCCTTAAAGCGGCCGTTCAAATAAATACTTGTAATACATAAACATCATAAACCTAGAAAATATTTGCAATACATAAACCGACATAGTTTGAACTTAGAAATACATGAAAAGAAACATAATTACATAAAACAAACGCCGAATTAAAATGGTATGAATTATAGCCTTCAAAGTGGTAGCCTTCATGAAATAGCTACTAGAAGTCGTTATCCGATCCTTCTTCTGGTTCACCCCTATCTACTTCGAACATTAAGGGTGTGATGCCTTATGCAAGCTCTTCTGCATAAATGTAGTATTTAACGGGTGGTAAAAGCGGTCCTTCGAGGGAAACAAAATTTTGAGTGTTCAAGCAAACACATACTTGCATCTATTGGGTTGTGAGTCGTGCCCTTCGTTCCGATACGACCCTACTACTAAGAGAAAAAGTTGATTCCGAAGCTACCATGAAATCTTGAATAGTTAGTATATCCCGGGCTAGGGGGGTTATAATCGAAAACCATGGTTCATTTTCTTTCCACCAAACCAACATGTCTAGGTTTTGAAAATCCTCAAAGGAAAAGTAGATTAAAAAGTTTGATGTCATATAATTATCCGTTTCGCAATTAAGAGCCGAAGTTCATTGTGGTAGCAACAAAAATCAGACATTTTCCAAAAATATTTTGAAAACTTGAGTTTCATAATGGTAGCCATGTAAAAAAGGTATGAAAAAAAGTGTCATCTAAAAAATGTTTGATCAGTAGTTTTAGTCAATGACTTTTTTATTGTTTGAAGCATTATCAAGTGAAATACAAAAAAGTTTATCTTCTAATTTATATTTCATTTTAACATCTAGTAATTTTTTTCTTAAATTTGCACCGGTAGATAGATAACCAAATAATTTAAATTCAATGATTTGTTTCACCAATAGCCATGATTCACAGGGGCAATGTGCAGTAACGGATAAGTAGGAATTTGCATTTTCGTGTGGGAGATCCAAACGTCACAAACAAGCAAAGGGAATCATCATAGTTTATGCCTACAATTCTTTCCGATTCGCTTATGCCTACAATCTAGTAACACCACGTCTAAGTGTAACATTCCAAAAATCATGACAATTTTTTTATTTTTATTTTTAAAGCCATTCCAATCGATAAGTTACACAATAACATAATCTCCAAAACCAAAATAATGAATCTCCCAAAATCATAAGTCAATAAAATCCAGGATGATGTGCATAATTAAGCTTTTGCCTTGCCCCTGTTCTCTGAATTCTCTGAATTACCTGAAACCATATAATCAAACTATAAGCCAAAGTTTAGTGAGTTTTTTTCCCAAAAATACCGCACACAACCAAAAAAATAACAACATACATAAATAACCCTTCAGTTTGGACCACCTCGCAAAGCTTACAAACTATCCAGACCGCCCTAGATATCTTGGCATTTAACATAAAGCAAGACCGCCTCAACCTAAACCGCATTATGTCAACATACACAACAGATAAATATAAACATATAACCAGCAAGTACAAGTAATCATGCATAACTACCAATATAATAGTTCACCACATCATAGCAATGTCCTATATACCATGATACATAACACAACCTAGTGGGCCGACATCAATGCCTTCGTCCCACGAGTACAGTAAGGAAAACTCACCTCATAAATTGCAAGATAGCTAAGTTGATTACCGTTTCGAACACTGCCTCTACAGGTCACCTATACAATAAACATGGATCCAATCTCAATCTACTATTCAAATTACCCCAAATGACCTAAAGTCAAACTTAGTCAAAGTCAATGATCAAAAATCAAAAGTCAATGGTTATTATGAGACCGAGTAGGCCCTGCATACTCCAGCTCTACGCCCTGCATAGAGTGTTGCTTGGCTTTTACGGGGCAATTCAGGGCTACGTGTTGTGTACCTTTAGGTACACCCTACATACTCAAGCCAAAATCAACTCTTCATTAAGCACTTATCCCCTTAATACCTTTCACCCAATACTCAAGTCTAACCCTAAATAGCATCATAAACCATAAAGTTTCCAACTTTATGACTTTGCATGGCTAGAAAATGTCCAAATCTAAAACCCTAACTTATCATAAGATCCTAAGTTCATAACTCATGCACTGATGGAAAGAAATGATCTAGATTGTATTTTTATTACTACATGCACTCAAAAACGTCTGAGAAGGCTACTCATAAGGTCTGGAGTAGCTTATACCCAACTAGACCAAGAATATGGGAAAAGGGACATAAATCTAAAGCTAACAAGATCTATCAAGCTATTCATCAAGTTCTAAACTTTATACCTTGTAAAGAATGATTAAGTCATGCAAATCTCATATCCACAAGACTTAAAGCTTTCCAAGCACCACCACCACCTTCTTCTTCCTTCTAAAGCACCCAAAAACACGCTCTTAAGCTCATTATACTCAAATATAGGGTTAGGGTTCCAAGGGAATTGTTTGGGGAAATGGAGGTTGAGAATGAAAAAGGTTTATGAAGGTTACGATGTTTAAATAAGGTTTAGACCTTGGCCATGTACATCATGTGTACTTCTTAGCTACTCCCCACATAGTTCATTAAGGCATCATCATCACTTTCCTTCTATGCATCGAGTAAAGGCTATCTATGCCGTGCGGAGACTCAAGTCCTACACTTAAACTTACTAGTTAAAGAAAGAAAATTTTACCGAAAATGATCGGCTGTTACACCCGTCCCTCGCGTTGTCAAAGTGGTCAAATATAACACCTGTCCCTCAGGTCTATTTTTTCTTTTGATTTTAAGTTATAACTTCTTGGGGAATTATAAATTATATAGGGCGTAGATTGTAAGTACACAAGGCGTACTTCATTAAAATGCATGTAAGGGTCTTACTTACTATGTAGGGCGTAACCTTGGTTAAAGGTTTAGCAGAGCGTATTGGCGCGGGGTGAAAACCTTAGATTCAGTGTTTTGAGCCCTATTTAAAGGGCCTTAACCCCTTAATACCCTCTTATACCCAACCTCCATCCTCCAAAGTTGCCCTTTCGAAACCTTAACCATTTTTTAGAGATTTTTGAGGTTCTAAGTGTTCATGTGTGTGCTTCTTTGAAAAAGATCCGTGGAGAAGCATCTAAGAGTCTAAGCCTTGTAGATCCAGATTCTTCATCTTGTTTTCTACCTCCAAGAGGTATACAGTTCCCATCTTGGCAACCTTTCAAGATAGATCTACTTATTGTGCTTTTTATATGCTTTTTTTCTCATAACTTTGGTTTTAATGAGTACGTTCTACTCCAAACCATTTGAAGACCATTTTCTACCTTTTTTAGGGTTGTAGAAAAATAAAGTTGCAAGGTTGGACACTCTCATTCGCCCCATGCTTGAGATCTTGATCATTGGTACATTGCATCGACTTAGGGTTTGTTTATTACTTATTTATGGCATGCAAATGGATAAAGCCAAGGACTTTAACCATTAAGACGTCCATACAGTTCATATTTGGAAGTTAGAGGAGTTAACTATCTGAAATGAGGATTAATGGATCATTTTAGCATTCATTTTTAGTACGCGGGACGTACATCTTTCTACTCATGGCATAGCTTGATGTTGGCCCGTAATCATTGTTTTCCATAATTTTCTAATTCCATTTTTTCTAAAATATAAACACACATACTCGCACCCCACCTACCTCTACCTACCCACACCCCAACTCCCACAAACACATACACATACACACACAACACCCCCCCCCCCCCTCCAACACTTCTACCACAATCACTCACCTACCATCACCATCCCCACCGCCATCACCACCATTGTCACAATTACCACAGCCACCCCGCCACCGCCGGGGCCGCCACCACCATCGTCATCTTGGACACCACCACTACTCTCATCGCTGCCTCCACCACCACTGTCGCCGCTATTGTTTTCTAAAAATGAAAACCAACAAAAAGAATATACATCCAAACACATTTTCTAATTTTCTAAAATAAAAAATGAAAAATGAATAACTTTCAATTAAACACGTTTTTTTAAACTATTCAATGAAAACTGAAAACGAAAAATCAAAACTGAAAAGGTAAAATGAAAAATGAAAAATAAAAACTGTTTTTCCATACATAACCGCAACCTTAGGATGCGTTTAGTTGCGGAAAAATAGATTATTTCCCAAAAAAAAAAATCCAAGAAAAATAAGAATTTTGAAAACGCGTTTAGTTTCTCTGTTTTTCTAAATTTTTCACGGATTATGTTTTCTAAAATTACACAAAAGTTGAAAATTTTTGGGAAACTGATAATCATTATTTTCTATATTTTTCTAACTCCATTCACCTTTACCTGCTCTCATCTTAAAAAAAAATTTAAAATATAAATGCACATCCACCCACTCAATACCACTACCACAATCACTGACCTACCATCACCATCACCACCGCCGACCCACTACCGCTACCGTTTTTTAAAAATAAAAGTCAATAGAAAAATAAACATCTAAACATGTTTTCTAATTTTCTAAAACTGAAAATGAAAAATGAATAAACTTTTTTTTTAAATTTTCCAATGAAAAATAAAAATAGAAAACAAAAAGTGAAAAGGAAAAACAAAAAAATCAAAAATAAAAATTTTTCTTCCATAACTAAACACAATCTTAACATAACCATTCCCATTCATCCCATGCCTTTGGCGTTAGATCTTCATACTTCGTAGTTGAGAGGTGGTATATAAATGTGGTCTGGTGACCTTTAACAATAAGTCGAAGAGTTAAAATTTTAAAAGTAGTGAAAATATTGGAAAAAGTATTACAAAATGAATCGAGATGCTTATAAATTACCACCTTCTAAAATATCTTTACATACTTCTAAATGGAACTCTTTTAATCCCTATATTATTTTACATACTAAAGCATAAAATAAACAAAAGGCTATTTTAGTTTACTCGTTTATGATTGAAAAAATATTTTGCCTAAAACATATAGAACCGCATTTAGTTTGTCCGGTAAAACAAACCAAATAAATCAAAACCGATTAAGTTATATCTTTATTCAGTTTGGTTACGATTAATTTAGAATCGTTAAAAAACTGATAAAACAACCGAATAACACCCCTAACCTAGCCAGAGAACGGTTTAGGACAGGTTAGATATGATCCAGGCCATTTGGCCCAGGAATGGCCCAAATCCTATCCCAATAAGGATAGGCCAACGTTGAGCAGCCCACTGTAACTCAAGCCTAGTTCCAGCCCTACAAAAACGTATCAATTATAAAACCAAATGATTTCACCAGTTCCCATTCCTTATACATCAAACGAATACGATCCACATACCCATGTTTAACAGTAAATAATGAAGAGGAAAACATTATTCCTTTCAATAACTAGTGATTTCGGGTTTATGCCATTTACAATCGTTCTTTTTTGCACTTACAATCACGCAATTTATCCAAAATCACTCATTATTGCAAACAATAATGTCTTTTCTTTGTAGTCTCACAGGAATAGCTACGATGATACTTTTACTAAGATAATACCAATTTACTGTTTTTGGGGCCATATAAAAAAAAAAAAAGAACTAGATCTAGGCATTTGCACTTAACAACACATTAACAGATTAAACAAGTACAAAGTACAAGGAATTGACAGATTGTCCCCAACCCATACATAAGTGAAACCCTATTAAAGATTTTGGAAGCCAATGAACTAACAACTTACTATACACGTCCAACCATTATTATTAATATTTCCACAAAACACAATGTCAATAACTTAAAACATTAGCCCACAGGATTAAAACTCCTCTACTTTATCATGTTGATGTAAAGACAATATCAGCAATTGCACATGGAGAATCATTCCATCAATATGTTTCAAGATTTTAATAATCACAAAAAAGGTGATGGGATTCTGCACAAATCAGTTTGCATATTCACATACAATTTCACATGCATATAGTAACTCATAATGTCATGTCTAATAAAAGCTAACATGTCTATAACAAGAAAGTAATTTTAAGGTGGTCAATGTGAAAAAAAAATTATGCTCTTACACCCTATTTTCTATTTGTCAAATATATAAGCAAGGAGATGTAATAGTGTTTCTGTTTACAAAAATAGACTGCATAAAGGCTTTTTTCCGCTTGTGTTCATGCATCTTTTTATGCATCACCATCATGGCAAAAGTAAGTGACATTGCTACAACCACTACTCATTATAAGTTTGATAACCTGGCTTATGAAAGTTTCATTCGAAAAATCTTCATCAGTAAACAAACACATTGTTGATTAAAAAGATTTCTTAGTTGCCTAAGTTCAAAACTAAAAATCATGCCCATTATCAACTTCACTTTGAAGTATCTACAAGAAGACCATGTGGCTTCCAGCTTCAATACTGCACCAAAGCTTATCTTAATAACCTTACTCACAAGTCTTCTTTTGTTAGGTTTCTACATGATCAAGAGAAGTTCATGTGGAGTTTACTTAATAGACTTCGCATGCTACAAGCCCCCGGATGCTCAAAAGTGCACAAAACAGTTCATGCTCGAGAAAGCAAAGCACAGTGGATATTTCTCGGAAGAAACGGTGTATTTCATGAGGAAGGTTCTAGGCAAATCAGGAATTGGTGACTCGACCTATTTAGCAGAGGTATACCTGGCAAATATTCCTGATCCCTGCATGAAAGAATCAAGAAGGGAAATGGAATTGTCTGTTTTTGGATCTATAGACATGTTGTTGGCTAAAACAGGGGTACGATGTGAGGACATTGGAATACTGGTTGTGAATTGTTGTATTTATAACACTATGCCATCTCTTTCTAGCATGATAGTGAACAAATATAAGCTTAAAGAAAGCATCATCAGCTATAATGTTGTTGGTATGGGATGCAGTGCAGGACTCATGGCAATAGGACTTGCAGAACAGCTCCTTCAGGTTAAGCTTTTGGCAACATAGAATCTGATCAGCTATTTTGCTTATTATCTATCTGTCATGCTAATACTGCTAATACTAACTTCCTCAATACTTCAATTAGCGTCTATGATCTATCATCGTCGCATTCCTATCCAGTATCCTGATTTAAATTTTATGTGTGTTTGTTAGATTGTTTGATTGTGCAATATGAATAAAATGGATTTCTAACGGCCTATAATTTGATATCAACGAGAAAGATGCAGAGAACCTAACAAGATATGTGATCTTTCACAGGTGCATCATGATTCCTATGCGTTGGTGATGAGTACAGAGAGCATTACCGAGAACTGTTACCTTGGAGACGATCGTTCCAAGTTCCTTACCAACTGCCTGTTCCGCGTCGGCGGAGCGGCGATCCTCCTCTCAAATCGTCCTTCTGATCACAACAATTGCAAATACAAACTCCTCCACACTGTACACACCAACGAATCGAGTTCGGACCGGTCGTACAACTGCATCGTTCAGGAAGAAGACGACGCCGGGAGAAGAGGCATCACTGTTAATAAAGACCTCTTCAATGCCGCATCTACCGTCGTCAAATCAAACGTAACCGCGCTAGGTAAGCTAATCCTTCCGGTGTCAGAAAAACTCATGTACCTAACAAATAACATCGCCAGAAAACTACGACCGAAGGCGGATATCCAACCTTATATACCAGATTACAGCAAATCCGTCGAACTCTTCCTCCCGCATGTTGGCGGGAAGCCTATGCTAGACGAATTACAGAAAAACCTAGGGTTTGATGAGAACGCCATGGAATCTTCTAGAATGACGCTGTATAGGTTCGGCAACACCTCTAGCAGCTCCATTTGGTACGAACTGGCGTACGCAGAGGCAAAGGGTCGGGTCAAAAAAGGGGACCGGGTATGGCAAATTGCATTTGGATCGGGCTTCAAGTGTAGTAGTGTTGTGTGGCGTGCGTTGAGGACCGTTGATTATGATGAGATGAATCTTTGGACGGACGAGATTGATGATTTTCCAGTCGATGTAGATTGCGATGATGGACCATTACCCATATTTTTTGAACGCTCAAAATAACAGGAATCATAAAATTATGGTATGATGTTTAAGTTATATAATAAAGTTGTTTTATGGGAATGTTTGATAAAACATAATTATCATTGTTTAGTTATACCACTTTATAATTCTCATATGATATATATGAATTTTACTGTTAACATTATAAATCTATATTTATATATATTTAAATGTAGAATGTTTAATAAATTTCTTATAATATTTACCATCAATAAAATATTGCTCTTGATTTTCCCAGTTAGTTTCGTTTGACATAATCAATAGTTGTGACACTTATTTATTACATCAGTTTATTAAAAAATAAACAAATAAAAAGAAACATGAAAATTTAACAATTTAAAAAATTTAAATTTATAAGAAAAAAAATATTTAATTATTAAAATTGAAGTATTTATTTATTTTTTAAATTTTAACTAATAATCCACATTCTCTAATAAACAAAACATTTAAATGTCACATGTCTCTTTTCTAAGTAGGCTAATTGACACGTGATAATTTTTAATAAATTCCTCATTTTTTTGTAGTTGCTTATATTTGAAAGCCGGAAAGTATTTATAACAAATTCAAAATTTAAATTTTTTTTTTTTTTTTTTGTAATTGTAAAATTCATTCGTTTAAAATTTAAAAAAAAAAAAAGTGTATCCTAATAGCATAAATATTCGAAAAACTAAGAAGTATTTATGAGGAATGGTAAACACTCTTTGATTTAAAAATTAATATAAATCATGTAATTTATGTTTCTTATTTAAAGTTTGAATTTAATCTCTATACTTTGTTAGTATATTAGTATGAGTCAAATTACTTTTCTATCTTTAAATAATTATAAAAAGTTATATTAGTTTACTTTCAATTACAAATACCTTTACAACTTTTTTTAACACAATAAATTTTTATTATTAAATTTTAGTTTACAAAATTAATATTTCAACATTAACGTTTAATTTTTTTTAAAAAAAATTATACATACAAAGTGCTTAGTAATAATATATAATAATAATGATTTTATCACATACATTTCGTAAATTGTAATATTAATATGAATTATTTATTTATTTATACGTTTTTATATAGTTCGTATTCCTTTTATAAATTATATATATCTTATAAAAAAAGGTTATATATTTTTTCATGTTTTCAAGACATATATCCTATATTTCATTATAAAATCATTTAAACTCCCCTCCCATCTATCTATTACTTAGTTAACTTAAATATTTATTTAACAAATGTCTCAATATGATACATTTTAATAAGAGATATGATATATATTTCTTTTACAAGGTATGGACATTCTAGTTTATAATATAGAAAAAATATCAAATATAAAAAAAAATGTATTTTATATTGCAAGTAAAAACACAAAAATCATTAGCAATTGCTATTAAATTTAATTAATAATTTATTACATTACGTAGGTCATATTTTCTTCTTAAATATTATATTTGTACACATAAATATGCACTTACATGCTACAAGAACAACAAGAACTTTTTTGATCATTATATTTAATTTTAAATGTAAACAAAGTCCATAGTAAAAATAAATAATTACAATTAGTTTATTATATACTATTTATAAATTATAGCATTAATATGAATCATATAATCTAAAATGTATTTTTTTTTTTTTTTGTTCAACGATCATTTTTTTATTTCATTATAATATATTACAATTTATGTACTATTTAGTTCAATTAAACACTTCTTTAAAAAAAAGTTCTCAAAATAATACGGTTTATTCTTACATTCTTTTTGTTTAACTAACTAATACTCTTTTGCAATACACTTTTTGCAGATTCTATAAACAATATGGAGTAAATTGACACTAAAAGTATGAGAAATTTGAGAAAAATCATAACTAAAAACAATATCGAACATCAAACTTTTATTTCGAGATTGTCTTTAAAACCTTCGGAAACCAAAATTCCATTCAAATTCAAAATGAGATAATTTTCATTGATTGTTTATTTTGCTATGACCATTAATAAAAATCAATGTCAATTGATGGCAGATGTTGGTTATTTAACAAGAACTAATTTTCTCACATGATTAGTTATATGTTGTTTTATCCAGAAAAATAGGCATATAAATTGAAGTTATTGATTTTAGATAAAAAAAATATATAATATAACCAATAAAACCTGAAATGATGTATAGAAAGAAGTGTTTCAAAATGTAATTTAAAAGATTTTCTTTTTTACTTATCAAATTCATCCGACTTTACTTATAGTCTGAAATACATTGTTTTTTTTTTTTTTTTTTTTTTTTTGACATTTAATCTTATTTTTGTGTATATAATAAAAAATTTGAACATACCTACCGTGATTTTTATGGGTTATATCTCAGTTTAAATAAAGAAACAACTAACATAATTAGATTCAATTTAGAAATTTAAAAATTATAAGGAAAGTTGCATTAATAAATTCTATATACACTTATTATTATATTTATTACATTTAAGTATTATATAAAATTTCATTAAACAGAAAAAACCATAAAATGACACATGAATATAATTTAATCTAAATTTACCATAAAATAACATATGACATAATATACAAGAGGATGACAAGTGACAAAATTATTTTCATTTATTATGAAGGAGAATTCATTATAACATAATAAGAGTATCCAATACGCATGTAAATTTTGGTAATGTTAACTTACTTTTTAAAATGGCAATGTATATCTACTTTAATTTATTTATAAACTACTTCGTAATTTTATATACACTATGTGTGAGACCTGTGTATTACATTAATTTATTTAAAAGAAAAACTATACATGAAATTCTAAACATTTAAAAAGTTTAAATTTATAAGAAAAATAAAAATATATTAAATTATTAAAATTAAAGTGTTTTTTTTAATTTAAACACATAATTTAAATAAATAAACAAAGAAAACTAATGATATTTTAATTTAGTCATTTTGAAATTAGAAAGAAATTCTATTAATGAAATTGATATATATTTGTTATTACATTTAGATATTATGTGAAATTTAATAAAATGAAGAAATCATAAAATGACATATGAAAAAAAATAAAAATAATAAGAAAGAACCATGTTATAACAACCGTAAAAAAAATCAAAACAAATTTAAATTTTTTTAAACAATCCTAAATCATAGAATGTTTACAAAATCATTGTTTTCAAAATATTGTTCCATATTAGAGTCTCCTAAAGATCAAAAGTACATAAAACAAAGAATGTGTACGGTCACGCCTTCGCTTTCCCGCGATCATCAAAAGTACATGAAACAACAATTAAAAATCGTAAGTCAAAGCTTAGTGAGTTCCCCAAAAGTACCAACACATAAACAGATAACATATATAACAATATGTCGGGTCTAATCAACCATCGGGTTGGAATGCCCCAGACCCAGTCACCATTCGGGTCTAGTCATTGTAACAATTGTGTAACGCCCTGACTCCCAAGTATTAATTTTTTCAGCTTTATTTTGATATTGGAAGGTCTACTCGACGAGTTGATGCACTGACTCGTCAAGTAGGAACTTTTGGGCCACGTGTTTTAAATGACCAACTCACCGAGTCGGGGACATGACTCGACGAGTTAGAGTTGGAGGATGGAACCTTAATTTATGGGGCTTTACACCCTATTTAAAGGGTCGTTAGCCTCCCTTACAACCCCTTGTGAGTCCAGAAACCCTAAATCGTTGTTTTTTCCTCTATTTGTGTGATATTAAGCTTTGCAGTGGATTTTAGAAGGAAGATCTTGAAGTACTCAAGTTTGGAATAAGAGGAAGGTTGTAGATTCGAGTTATTCTTCATTTTAGCATCATTTTTGAGGTAACAAGCTGTTACCTTGACCTTCTTCTATCAAGATCTATGCATGTATGAGATTAGGGCCACTTTGGTTATGTTAACATGTTATTATGGTATTAGCCATGATCTAAAGTTGCAACTTCAAAATCTAGGCTTATCTTGGCCTGTAAGATCATAAAGTTCCAGCCTTTAGTGAAGTAATACCCTCTTCATCCCTTAGAACCTTTCTTTAGCTTGATTTGGGCCATTATCACATTGCATGTACGTAAAGTTTGCAAGTTTACATAAGAAGTATGCCTTAGGAGCTTAGATCTGCATTATGGAGCTTTTAAGTGGCTTAAAAATCATCTGGATGGAGAAAGGACCGAAGGGACTCGACGAGTTGCATGGCCAACTCGACAAGTCTAATGAAGATTATTGTGCAAGGACTTCTGCATGGACTCGGCGAGTCACTAGGGTGACTCGGCGAGTCAGCTAGGGTTTCCCCGACATTTGGCCATGCATGAATTCGGTGAATTTTAGGGAAACTCGATGAGTCAACTAGGGATTTCACGACTTCTCGAGTTCAGGAAGGACTCGACGAGTCAATGAACTGCACTCGATGAGTCGGGTCAACATGGACTGTTGACCTTAACCATTTACTTGGACTTTGATCAAGGGTTGACTAGTTGACTTATGGGGTATTTTGGTTAGGGCTGACAATTATCGACACGACACGGAATAAATGGGTTTGGGTTGAGTTTTTCAACCTGCCAACCTATAATGCCTTATTCTTTTTTTTTTTCCATCATATTTATTTATTTATTATCAATGCCTTTTAAAAAAAAAGGGGGTTTAGCGAATTTTATGGTATTAGAAGGCTAAGTGAAATAAATAATAAATGTTAAAATACAAACTTAATAGATTTTGATATTTAACATTGATAATAAATAAAGAAATTAATAATTAGTAAGTACAAGTTAAGCATATAAGTAGAGGGTTTAAATTGTAATTATGAAGAAATCATCTTTAAGGAGTTATTTCCATCTAGGGTAGATTTTGTCATAAGGCTAAACCCGAGGGACCATAACTGCCGGATTGTGGTTCTGCGTTTTCTTCCTCCCCTGCTACCCGACATGATCTGGTGTCCTTCTCTTTTTCTATTGTGCGAGAAGCACGCCTCCTGGAAGGCAATTGGATGTTCGACCACGATTTCTTATACATATTATTGTAGCGGGACTAGGGTTTGGAGGATGCGCCACACAATGAATCATTGAGATTGAGGGTGAAGCTGCCATCACTGTGTTTCATCGTCAGCCTCAGATATCGTCGGAAGCAACCAGAGAGAGAGAGAGGGAGGGAGAGAGAGAGAGAGAGAGAGAGAGAGAGAGAGAGAGAGAATTAGATAGCAACTAAGGGCTCCTAGATGGGTGTTGCTTCCGGGATCAAGGCCATCGTGTCTGACTTGTTCAGATGGGTTATCATCAATTTGTTCAGAAGGGATGCAACCGCCATTTCTGGCCTGTTACCAAGCTAACAAATTCAAGTCAGAGCAGTTAGAAGAAGCATTAGAGCAGGGCAATTTCCATTGATCGTTCACGTTTTTGAGATACGCATCTAAGGACCCTACATCAGATAGGGTGCTCGGATTATTTCGATGTTGCTGGAGAGGATAACGTCTCAAGTAAGAAAGCATCGGAGGAGGAGCCGATGTCGCTAGAGAAGCTGATATCGTCGGAGCGGAAGGAGGATGCCGATTACGAGATGAAGAAGCTCTTGGTGAACGTCGATATTAGGAGGTATGCGGCTGTTTGAATCTCTTTTCTCTTTTGAAACTAGGTTTGACTTAGTCGGCTCCATAAAAGTCCATAAAAGTGTGAGTAACGAATTTGGGCTTATTGGGCTAAAATGATTGTTACATGAAGGGGCAAGGCTTTATGGACTAATAATAAAAGCAAGCCTAATGGGCTTAGTGAAAACTCTAATGGTTTAATGATATTTTAGTGGGCCTAATAGGACCAATAAATCTTAATTAACCTAAAAGCCCAACAAATTAGTAATGGACTAGTATTTGTATTGGAAAAACCTAATGCCAATAAAACCCTAATTTGGGGAATTAGTCAGGACACATGGAAATTATTTAATAACTGGAAATATTAAATAATAAACATTGGCAAGATTAATCTAAGCGATATTTGACTTAATGGATTAAGTCCTTAAAGGATTATGTCCTTAATGGGTTAAGTAGGAAGCTTAACCCTAATCATAATTTTATGTGAAACCCTAATTTCACTTGGGTATATAATTGGGCCATAGTTTGGGCCTTAATGATTATATGATGTTGGGCCTTAGAATAAGACCATGTATAGGCTTAGGCCCAATTTGGAAAATTGGGCCATGTGTTGGGCTTTGATTCCTAATTGACTTTGGGCCTATGGATTGGGCCTTGGGCTTGAATAAGTCAAGCTAGGGGTAATGTAGTAATTACCCAAAGAATGTACTTATGGTTATGTATTGGGACCCAATTATTAATTAGGTGTTATTTTGGTGTTGACAGCTCGGGAATCTGTCAGCCAGTAGCTAGGGTCGAGTCTGCGGGACTTTAACAAGTGTGGGATTGTGTCTTCGGGACTTCAGCAGTGTGAGGTGAGTTACCTTCCAGTAGCGGTGGGTTTAAGGCCACAATGTCGGCCCACCAGTAGGAGATGTATGATAGATGATTGTCTTTGTGATATCATCTAGGTTTGCTACTACCTGATATGTTATATGCTAGCATGATATGTCGTATGTGATAGTAATAGAGTTCGGTTGTTAGGACCGAAGGGTAGTCAGACACCCCAGGTATGTCTGACAGTATGTGATGATATGGTTGCATGTTGGCTTGTTATGTTATATGTGATAGAGGTAGTAGGAGGGGACCAGTCCCCGAGTTCGGTTGTTAGGACCGAAGGGTAGCTCAGGCACCCCAGATATGTCTGATAATATGTTTATGTTATGTTATATGTGATAGTAGTAGTAGGGGGTGAAATAGTCCCCGAGGTTCGGTTGTTAGGACCGAAGGGTAGTCAACACCCCAGAATGGCTCGACATGGGTAGGTCAGCACCCCAGAATGGCTTGACACGGGAAGGAAGGCACCCTAGAATGGCCGCATGGGTAGGTCGGCACCCCAGAATGGCTGTACCGGGTAGGTCCGGGCACCCCAGAAATATCTGGCAGTATGTATGTGATATGATTGTATGGTATGTGGTATGATGGTGGAACTCACTAAGCTTCGTGCTTACATTTTTCAGTTTTGGTTTCAGGTACTTCGTGTCTAATGGAAAGGAGCCGGCTTGATCGCAGCGCATCACACTATGGTTTTCCGCACATGAGATCTTTGGGATTACACTCTGATATTATTTTATGATAATACGTTTGATTATTTCTACTGTGGTTTTGACATGACATGATATTACGGATGTTTTATTGCATTGTTGGTTTTATCATGACGTATTTAAAAATAAAAAATTTTGGCCTGTATTTTTGGGATGTTACACAACCCGCCAACCCGTTTATTAAACGGGTCATATATGGGTTTCTCAAAAAATAAACGGGTTGACCCGCCAACTCGTTTATATTCTTAATAAAAAAAAACTTATTTTATTTTAAATGTATTTATGTATTAAGTATTAATATTTAATAAGTATTATATAATATATACCATTGATTCATAAACTATTTGACTATTTCGACATTTTGACTCGTGGTGGATGATCTAAGGTCCTAAGTCGTAACCTATAAGGCTAAGTCTGTAACATGTTTCTATGAATGTTTTTAATTTTCATTTGGATGTTTAAGACTTAAATGTCTAAAATTCGGACCCACGAACCCAAATTTGACCTACGAACTCACCAACCTGAGAACCTGTATAAATAAATGGGTTGGCGGGTCACATATGAGTTTAACTTCCAAACCCGCCAACCTGTGACTTGTATATTTAAATGGGTCATGTTTTGGTTGGCATATTTTGACCCGCCAACTCGAACACGACACGATTTCCAGACCTAATTTTGGTAAATGGGAATTTATGGAAAAGATCTTATGGTAATTATAGGTGTTCGAGTTTGTGGTCGTGGTTCGAGAGCTTGATTTATCACTTCAGTTCGACTGTTGAGAGGTGAGTTATCCTCACTATACTAAGGGGTCGAAGGCAGCAATGCCAGTCCGTTGGATATGTTATCCTAGTAGTTGGTAGTATGTTGAGTATGAGATAGTATTGTTTGCTAGTTGTTATGCCAGTTTGGTAGATCTGTAGGACTACCTATACTATTATGTGATTATCTGTATGTACATTAGTTGTGTTATTTGTCGACATATTATGTGGGTTGGGTTGTGGTTATACTGCTTTGTGCGGTGGCCAACAAACACTAGAGTATTCTAGATATGAACTGAGGGCCAGGCGGTGCATGTCATACTCATACTGAGGACTCAGGAGCATTCTAGATACGAGTTGAGGGTCGGGTAGGCATACCAGACTCGTACTGTGGGCTCGAGAGCATTCCAGATACGTGCTGAGGGCCGAGTGGGCATACTAGACACGTATTGTGGGCTCGATGGCAGTCCAGATGTTAACATATATAATAAATAAACTTTGAATGTGAGATTGATTATGTGAAACTTAACGATGTAATACTATAGCCTTAATATATGGTACACAAGATGCTTAATGAAATGCATTATTGGATTAATATTAAGTCTTTAAGCTGTGAATGGATGTCTAAACTATTGTATTAAATTATGAATGAGTGATTATGAATGAGTATATGAAATGTCGCATTAAACTGCACATTTATTGTATTAAGCTGTGAATTTTATGTATTAAATTATGAATTGATTGTATTAAACAATATTTTTTTTTGTATTAAACTTTGATTTGACTGTATTAAGTTGTGAATTTACCGTATTAATCGGTGAAATTTTTCATGAACTTTGTGAGATAAAGAAGCATTATACACATATATGATTTTTCTCAAATTTTGAATAAATTATGAATATTATGTAAATAAACTTTGAAAGAAACAATGACCTTCAAATTTTAAGGTATAAATGTAAGTTTTAAGTTGAGAATATAGATGTGAATATATATAATTTTTTATGTATTAAACAATGAATTTATTATATTAAGTTGTGAATTTTGTATTCTAAAATGCGACTTTACTATATTAAGTTGTGAACTGAGAATGTATTTAAACTTTGAATTTTTTATAAATTTTATGTTAAAATATGAATGACTTATGTTGAATGTTTGTATTAATTATTTTGTGAATATATTTAAATTTTGTGTTGTATAAATATGTAAGAATGAATTAATTTTTATAATTATTTTGCTTTAAACATCGAATTAGTGAAATAATTTGTTCATTAAATTGTTAATATAATATTTAAGCTGTGAATCCATGATTTTATATATAGATCTGATTTGGATTGAATGATGATTGCATCGGTGATACAAGTGGTAGGTGGCGACATATGGTAGTTAGTGATGGTGCACACATGGTGTTTGATAAAATGCCAAAAAATTTGGAAAATCATTAAACTGTAAATATGTGTTTTTATGTATTA
>NC_136421.1:311977245-312079745 GCF_052625555.1 Lactuca saligna
CACTCGGTAATTATTTATGCTTAAAAGAAACATGTGAGATAAGGGGGAGATGTGCCCCGAGTTCCATACAATGAACCTGAAAGAACTAGCATTCCAAACAAATAAACATTTATTTACTTTTAAAATGTTAGGTAAGATATATATATATATATATATATATATATATATATATATATATATATATATATATATATATATATATATATATATATATATATATATATATGTTGATTGGGTAAAAAACGGATTTGGGAAAGCTAAATCAATGATGAAGGGATTGGATTCTGATTCCTCCTGTACATCATATTGATTTAAGCACTTGGACCACTTTGGAGACCGTAAATAAGTAAGGAATATATATATATATATATATATATATATATATATATATATATATATATATATATATATATATATATATATATATATATATATATATATATATATATATATATATATATATATATATATATATATATGGGGTGGTTAAAAACACATCTCATTTTATAATTTAGACACCTTATATAGTTTTTAAGATTTTTGTATTGGTTGAGATTATATTTTTTTTTTTGAAAAATGTAATTATAAGTAGTTAACTCTCTCTCTCTCTCTCTCTCTCTCTCTATATATATATATATATATATATATATATATATATATATATATATATATATATATATATATATATATATATAAAAGAGAGAGAGAGAGTTCAATTGAATAATGAATACTGATTTGTTTTTCAACCAAACTTGTTTCCTTAAAAGAGGCTAATCATTACCTAAATATAAACAAAAACTGTATTTATTTATTTTTAGAAACCTATTTTTATCAATTAATTATTTAAAATATATCAATATTTATAATTTTTTATTGTCTATAAATAGACATCAATATTAATATAGTTGTAAGATAAAATAAAAAAAATTATTTTTTTAGAATTTCAACACTCGTTATTTATAAGTGAATAAAAATCGATCAGATTTTTATTACAGTAAATTCGTTATTCATTTATGAATAAAACGTATGATTAACTTTTTAGAGCTTAAGTATCATTTATAAATGAATATAACACATAATAAAACTTTTGTTTACCTAAAATATGTATATTTACGTCATCTTTCATCACACATTATATTTATATATTAATAAAATACGTATAACGTTCGTCATATGTTATATTAATATATAAATTAAAAATTTATTAGGTTTTTGCTATAATTTATTTATTATTCGAATATGAATAAGTAGTAGTATGTTAATAAAAAACGACGTGTTTTAAAATTTTAAATTACTTGTTCATATATGAATAATAAATGAATCATAACAAAATTATGATAAATGTATTTTTCATATATGAATATAAATTGTAAGGAAGACCAATATATGTTTTATTCATATGTGATTATAACATGTGACGTGAGCTGATGTAAACTGTAAAGAGTTTATATATGTTATATTTATATATGAATGCTATTTAAACTCTAAAAAAATTAATTACACTGTTTATTCACAAGTGAATAATGAATATACTGTAATAAAAAGTTGATGCATTTTTATTCACTTATGAATAACAAGAGTTGAAACTATAAAAAAAATTATTTTAAAATCATTTTTCGATAAACATAACTCATTACAAATTAAAAAAAAAACGAAAAAATTATGTTTTTAGCATATATTAAGGTGATGATTAGCATAGTTTAAGGGAATGATCCTCCATTCTCAACCTTTTTTATTTTCTTAATTGAACGTATGTGTGTGTGTATATATATATATATATATATATATATATATATATATATATATATATATATATATATATATATATATATATATATATATATATAGACAAACACACACACACACACACAAATTCATTTGAGACCACACAAATTTTATAAGACATGAAGATGCGATCATACAATTCATTTTGTGGATCAAAAAATAAAAAATATAAATATAAAATGCAAAATAAAATGAAAAATCCGAAAAACATTAAAATATTATTTTTGTTATTTAATTTATCCAAAAAATACAAAAAAAAAACAAAAATAAATAAAAATAAATTACTGTTTTTTGGAAATATAAGTGAAATATTCTAATAGAATATTACACTGTAAATAATCAAATCGAATTTTTAGAATGTTATCTAAAAATGGTATCGATGAAGATTTATTGTGATCGATCAACAAATGTCCATTTATTCCTGAAATGTTGGTTACTATTGGAATTGATGCTACGAATGATGATATGATCACGCAAGGAAACACGACGAAGATGAATGATAATAAATGTTTACGTGAATTATGTAGTGCTCTTCCACCTTTAGTTTACAATTATGTGCGTGGATGTTCGACAACAATGCAAACTTGGGACACCTTGAAGGAGAAATATCAAGGTAACGAGAAGATAAAGAAGAGTTCTATAGAAAAGTGCTTACTAGAGTTGGGAGAGTTCAAACAGTAGGAAACATAATCAATAGAATGGTACTATGATCAATTGAATGAATTTATTTTCAAGTGATCTCGCTATGGAGCGACACGTTCAATGTTGGAATTAAAAAAATATTATTTTTGTTATTTAATTTATCCAAAAAATACAAAAAATAAAAAATAATTAAAAATAAAAATAAAAATAAATTACTGTTTTTGGATATATAATCAATATTCTAATAGAATATTACACTGTAAATAATCAAATCGAATTTTTAGAATGTTATCTAAATGGTATCGATGAAGATTTGTTGTGATCGATCAACAAATGTCCATTTATTCCTGAAATGTTGGTTATTCTTGGAATTGATGAAGATTTGTTGTGATCTCACCTTTCTCATGGGTCTACAAAAGGAATGGAGAAACATCAACTTGATGATCAAGACACAAGAAAGTTTTAATGGCTACTCTCTTGCAAATATGTATAATGTCTTGAAAGCACATGAAAGCAAGATCAATGATATTTCTAAAGAAAGTAAATTGAGTCTTGGAGGACCATTAGCTTTAGTATTGAAAGTTTTTGTTAAGGATTCTGAGTCTGAAGAAGAAGCTAAGGATAGTGAAGTGGGATTCATATTCAACTCCGATGATGAAGCTATTGCTTATTACTCAAACAACAAGGCCAATAAATTCTTGAAGAAACCTTTCAATCGAAAGTTTAAGAACAATTCTGAGAACAAGAGTATGTCTTCGAATGGAATAAGTGTGAATGATGATTTGAAAGTTGAGAAGAAGGATGTTAAGGGTTTATATGAGAAGAAGGAGTTGAAACTAAAAGGAGACTCAGGTTTTGACTATAACTACTGCAATGGGTCAAATCATTTAGCTAAAGATTACATACCCAGGGAGAAAGAACTGAAGAAGGAGAGAGTCAAGGATGAGGCTTACTGTACTGAGAAGATTGAGGAGATTTGATCTAGCACGAAGGGTGTTCTTTGATTACTAGAGGAGATGATAAGGGAAAGGGCACGTATCAAATCTGGTCTTCTAGATCAGATGATGATGAGATGCGCCATCCAACTCATGAGGAAATGTATGTAAAACTAGAAGTGGATGAGAATGATGAAGAAGATGAAATCACTGGAAGGTGTTTTGTGTCAACAAAATCGACTAAATCACCAATGACTGTGAAAATGCGTGATCATCTTAACTCATTTAAAATTCCTTCATCCTCTTATAATGATATGTTATCTAAGTTTGATAATATGTGTGCCTATCTTAATGACATGTTAATCTCCATGCGTAGTGAAGCAGAAAAGTCCAAATCCTACATGTTTTGTGATAATGTGGCTTCCGGATTTCTAAATCACCAATGACAAATGAAAACACTATATTGAATCAAATGCAGTTGTTTATCCTAGGTTTAAGGATTCAGAAGAAGTTGTATTTCTAAATCAAGTGTTTGTCACCAAAGGAAATGGTGATAATATGGCTTCTGAATTGAACAAAATGGTAAGGGAAGACAACAAGAGAGTTCTAAACCTTCCTATTTTGTACACTTTGATTACCTTCTAGACATTAATGGAGCTAAAATAGAATTATTTACATTTGGTGTTCTTACATTTTATTTGACTCATTATTGATCTTTCTTATTACGCAATGTAATTTACAATTGGATCCTACATGTTTGGGTTGTCAAAACACAATTGCAAATGGTTTGAACAAAAATTCAAAAACCTTTCAACAACAAAATAAACCAAAACATGTTTGGGCTGTGAAAACAGAAAAATCAGTTGTTGATAATAAAAACAAAGAAAAATGTGTTGAAAACACAAACTTTCAAAGAAAGGGTGGAAAATTTCGCTTGTGATGAAGGAATTTTGAAATCAAAAGCACAAAATAAAGCTTATTGGAAAAATGAAAAAGATTTTCACAAACAAAAGGTTTTTAAACAAAACTCCTCTGAAACAACCAAGACGGTTTCACAAAATCCAAAGAACTTTCAAAATAAAAAATTTCAAAAACAAATTGGTTTTCAAAGGAGTCGAAACAATGTCCAAAATCAATTTTTTGACCAAATGATTTACAACGAAATGTTCAAAATTAGAGACAAAGGAGTTTTGCTAAAAATCATGATCAAATGAATTTTGGTCAAAGTCATGGACAAGGGAAGTTTGCTCAAAATCATGATCAAAATTTTTTTGGTCAAAGTCATGCACAAGGGAAGTTTGCTCAAAGTAGTGGACTTTTAAACCTATATCAAAATCGTTTCCAAAATCATCCACAAATTTCATTTTCCAGACAACAATTTGAGTAATTGGAAATTAAAGTATGGAAGAGTGAGACTTTTAAACCTAAAAATCCACATTTTCCAAATCCTTGTTCGACACAGAAAATGAAAGCTTCATACAAAAAAGGTAGAAGTGATGTCAAGAACATCAATCATTGTCTTGAAGGAAAAAGTAAAAAATTTCAATCATGAAAGTATTTTCAAGAGCAAACACAAAATGCCTGCGATAAGTACTTGAATGATTCAATGAATGGAAGTACTTCCTCTCAAGAGTCTACTCTAATGGTGCGAAAGTGGAACGAAATTCCAAAGAAGAAAATGATGCTTCTCTAAAAAAGGATGAGAAATTGGAAATCAATGTTGAACCGTCCCAATTACATGATTATATTTCGATGCCTAAAGCCAGTGAAATTGACTTAATTGACAGTTTCAAATCGAAAGTTCGTAATTGGGTCTTAGGTTCCTTATTTTACAATGTGTTTCAAACTAATGTCCAAGGACCCAAAAGGTCTTAGGGACCTAAATTTTTCTAACTGATCGTAGGTACCACGTGACGAGCAATATGATGAAAATTGGTATATCAATAGTGGATGCTCGCGTCACATGACTGGGAGGAATGGAAATTTGAGAGATCTCGAAAGTTGGAAAATGTTGGAGTTGTCAAGTTTAGAAACAACAAAAATGTAAAGTTAAAGATCATGGGAAAGTGTCGAATGTGAAATTCACCATGAATCGAGTCACTTATGTAGAAGGTTTAAATCACAATTTGATTAGTGTTTCACAACTAGTTGTTGGAACTGGTAATCAAGTTCTTTTTGATGAGGAAGAAAGTTTTTTCTCCAATAAGGAAATGAAGGAGATCCTGCTAAAATCGAAACGAAAGGGAGACATGTTCACTCTTGACATGAAATTAATTGTATACATTCCCTCAGTGTGTCTGTTGTCGAAAGCATCTTCGGATCTTAAATGCTTATGGCATGACATCTTTCTCAGCTCAACTTCAATAATCTAAACAAACTTGTTTTTAATGATCTTTTTTGTGGTTTACCTATTTTGAAATTTGAAAATGATTCATTATATGTTGCATGTGAACAGGGAAAACAACATCATTAAGATCATTTGATCTGTAACGCCCCGAACCTAGCAGGTATATTTCGAAACCCGCCTTCTTTTGATTATTGTCTTTGATAGTCCTCACATAATTTATGTTGAGTCTCGGGGAGTATAGGGGATAAATTTGAAACTTTAGGCCAAAGATGGAGTACGCTAAGCGTACATAAGAGTACGCTGGGCGTACTCACGTCAGCTAAAAACCTTAATGTTCGAGGTTGGGACTATAGAAAATACCCTTATGGCTCATTCTTTTTCCTTACCTCAGCCTCCATACCTCAAAGAATGCCCTAAAACCCTAGTTTGTGTGTGAAGAGTGAGTTAGTGTGCATCTTGAGCTTTGGAGAATGGAGTTATTGCACCAAGAAGCTAGAGGAGGAATGCAAGGCCTTAGATCTGAAGTTGGGTTATACCATTAGAGCTCTAGAAGTTAAAAAGATTGAAACTTTATGCTTAATTGCTTTAGATCTAGAAATTTTAGCTTTATGAAGGTCTTATGGTCACTAGATTACCCAAGATGATGCATGTGAAGTCTTAGACGAAACAAGTTGTCCTTTCAGACGTTTTGAGAGGCCCTAAGTGATAAAAATCGTTCCTTTTTAGCTAAACTTGATCCATGCATGTGATAAGAAGGTCTTAATGGGTTAAGACTATGAGTTAAGGACTTTTTGGATGTCCAATGTGATAAAGTCCGAAACTTTATGATTCTACGACATATTTGTTCGATGGATCTGGAATATGGGTTCAAGAGCTCAACCCATAAAGCACTTATTAACATCTTGGTATAGTTTGCTTACGCCCCGCGTAAGATCTGTACGCCCAGTGTACATGGTCAGCGGTCCCGATGATGGTCAACGAAGAACTACGCTACGCCCAGCGTAACTTGGAGCTACGCCCCGCGTACACTCTCTGTTGGACTTTTGGCTTGTGGGCTTAATGCCTTGAGCCGGTTATGGATCAATTGGGTTTAATCCCTTAATGGGCTATGGATATAGTACTGTTTGGGCCATGTTGGACTTGTAGGTTTTGTGTAGGTCCAATAGAATGTTGGGCCCAATTTAATAAATGAAGCCAATAATAGACTTGGACAATTTGGGTCTTGTTAATTAATTCGTATTCTTTATCTCCCAGTCGAGGGTGTCAGGCATAGCAGTTGAAGACTCTCAGTTCAGTTATGCACTATTGTTAGGTGAGTTCTCCTCACTATACCAACAGGGTCTACGACACTAGGTCGGTCCCTTGGGATTTTATCCTGGAGTTAGTATGTGTTTCATATTCATGATCAGTTGGATTGGTACCTCGATAAATAGAATGGTGCCATGTTTAGTAGTTAGTATGATCTGTGCTTATTGTGTGATTATGTGCTATTTATATATCGACATACATGGATGGGTTGGGTTGAGGCGGTGTCCTTCTTTGTGTGGTTGAGGCCAACATACCCGGGTTGGTCCGGATAGGCAGTAGGGCACTTCGACTATTGAGACTCTCAATAAGGAGAAGTACATACTAGTTATTGTTGATGATTTTTCAAGGTTTACTTGGGTGTTCCTTCTTTGACAGAAGTCTAAAACTGCTCAAGTGATGATTGGTTTTATCAAGAACATTGAATTGAGCTTAAAAAGGAAAGTTCGAAAGATCAAGAGTGATAATGGAACGGAGTTCAAAAATAGAATTCTTGATTCATTTTTTACTGAACTATGAATATCTCATAATTTTTCGTCCTCATACACACTGCAACAAAATGTTGTAGTCGAAAAGGAAGAATCGCTCCTTGGGTAGAGGCGGTTTCGACTGCTTGCTTTACGGAAAATCGTTCTTTCAGTCATCGTCAATTTAACATAACAACTTATGAGATTATAAACAAAAGGAAACCTAATGTTAAAAATTTTCCATGTTTTCGGATGCAGATGTTTCATCATGAATCTCAAGGATAATCTTTCCAAATTTTAGTCGAAAGCTGATGAGGGAATTTTCTTCGGATATTCTCAAAATCTATAGCTTATAGGGTGTTAAACAAGCGAACAATGAAGCTAGAGGAAACTTTCAATCCCACATTTGAAGATCATTATGTCAAAAGAGTTGAACACTCATTCATTCAAAAAAAAAATTGTTGATCCAAATATTGAATCTGAAGAAATGGATACTTTTGATATTGATCTAGATATAATTTTTGGTATTCCTGGTAGGGAAATTGATGATGAGATCAATGTTGCTTATAATCAAATTCCTAAGGCGTCTAAACACTCTGATGATTCGACTGTCACAAATGAAGATGTAGTACCTAGTTCCTGGTATGTATTTTCTATTCAAGTAATTATCACATTTGGCCTGGGACTCGGCGAGTTGGAGGCCCAAATCGTCGAGTAGAATCGACTTTGGACACGGGGGTTTAGTGACCAACTCGACGAGTCAGAAGACCAACTCGATGAGTAGGAATTGTCTGGACAAAACCCT
The DNA here is from genome assembly GCF_052625555.1 of Lactuca saligna. Classification (NCBI taxonomy): domain Eukaryota; kingdom Viridiplantae; phylum Streptophyta; class Magnoliopsida; order Asterales; family Asteraceae; genus Lactuca; species Lactuca saligna. Next base: position 311,985,532 of record NC_136421.1, read on the forward strand.
AATATTTAGGGTTTGCACCCTATTTAAACAACTTACCTTCTCCCCAACCAACGTCCATCATCCCTCTTACTTCTAGAAGGCCCTAAATAGAAACCCTAGATGTGTTTGAGCATTATTAAGCCATTTTGTTGTGCATTTGGTGCTTGTGAAGCTTGAGATAAAGGAAGGAGCTTGAGAGATTGAGTTGAGGCTAGTCGATCCAATGGTTGTCCACCATCTCCAGTTCATATAAGGTAAAAATATCCAACCTTGGTCTTCCATTTGATAGATCCATTTTAGGGCTTGGAACTTGGCATCTTTGGGACATTTCTAAGCTATTTCGGGTTCCAAAGAATAGTAAAGGGTAAAGGCTTCAGACCTTGGGCCTTCAAGGATCCTCAATGCCTAAAGGTGCCAACTTTATGGCCATGAGATCTCCATGCACCGTGCACACCTCATATTGGGTCTTTTGAGCTTAAAGACCCATGCATGGACATCAAGTTTTTAGCTTTACATGAAAAAGGGTCCCTAGGAGGCCAGATCTGTAGTTTTGATGCGTTAAGACCCATTATAATTGACTGTATAGTTTTGGACAAAGAGGGACTCGGCGAGTCACTTGGGTGACTCGGCGAGTCGGGACGCTTTTTCCCCAAAATCATCTTCGGGGAATGGTTTTGGTTGAGTGGAAGGAACACTCAGCCTGCTAAGGGCTTGTTTTGGACCTGGAAATCATATGATTCAGCGAGTGTATGAACAGGCTCAGGGAGTCCAAGACAATCTCCCAACCCATGAGGACAGACTCAACGTGTTGTTCATACAACTTGACGAGTTACAGACTAGACAAGTTCATATGAGGAAGCTGACTTGAGGAGTTCAAGGAAGAACTCGGCGAGTCAGATGAAGATTGTCCCGATGTTATGATTTAAGGAAAACTCATCGAGTTCTTGCTAGAATCGATGAGTAGAGTCGGGTTGGGGGCATATAATAGAATAGGGACCCAACGAGTTGGCGGGCCAACTCAGCGAGTCGAGCCAACTGGAGGTTGACTTTGATCTTGAATTTGACTTTGGGTTTGGGTTGACCCTCTAAGGGTTTTTGGTATGCATAGTAATCGAGAAAGATCGTTGTGTAGGGATTCAGGAGTCGAGACGAGTTAATACCTATGCCAAGGACTATGTGGATACTACACGACATCGAGGTGAGTTTCCTTCTAGTAGAAGTGGTTCTAAGGCACCAAGGCCGGCCCACTGGTAGTTGATTATAGTGTGATGATTGTCTTTGTGATAATTATCTGGTTTGCTACTACCTGATATGTTTATGTGCTAGCATGATATGCTATATATGATAGTGGCAATAGGAGGGGACTAGTCCCCAAGTTCGGTTGTTAGGACCGAAGGGTAGGTCGGGCACCCCAGATATGCCTGACAGTATGCTTATGATATGTTTATATGTGATGGTGGTAGTAATAGGGGTGAAATAGTCCCTGAAGTTCGGTTGTTTGGCCCGAAGGGCAAGTTAGTACCCCAGAATGGCTTGACATGGGTAGGTCAGCACCCCAGAAAGGCTTGACACGGGTAGGTCGGCACCCTAGAATGGCCAAACCGAGTAGGTCGGGTACCCCAACATTACTCGACAGTATGTATGTTGCGTGATTGTAAGGTATGTGGTATGATGGGGGAACTCACTAAGCTTTGTGCATACAGTTTTCAGTTTTAGTTTCAGGTACCTCTTCTGCGAAGGGGAAGGAGTCGGTGCGGTAGCTGCACATCACACGCACTTCATTTTTCTGCACTATGTGATTCATGGGATTGTGCTATGATTTTATTACTGTTTGATGATTTGATATGTGAGACACATTCATGATGGTTTTCGGATTGATATGATATCTATGATGTTTTCAGTAAACAATTCTATCAATTATTTTATTGAAAAACAAAAATTTTAGACTCGAAATTAGGGACGTTACTAAAGAAAACGAAGCACATTCTTTATTGACTTCAAGAGTACATGTCTAAAGAATACATGTTTCAACTACTGATAAAGTGGAGGGGTAACACTTGGTTTCTACATTTCTAAATGAAAGACATGATTCTTATGTTGAAGGGGAGCATATGACAACTCAAGCTCATGTCGATGGGGAGCGAATACCTAACCATGCTAAAGTTGAGGGGGTGGGATCACATCTCAAATCCATTGGTCGAATGGGAGCTAAGTGGATCAAATCATGATAATGGTAATGATCAAAATAATGAGTTCCTGATGTAATTGCTTATATATCATTTGCAAGAGAAGTTTCAGATGCTGAAGACATCTTTGAAGATTCACGTTTAGACTTTGATCCTGCATATCCACCGATGGACAAATGGACAAGAAATCATCCGAAAGAACAGATTCTTGGTGATCCGAATTCTGGTGTCTTTACTCGTACCCAAATTTGATCCAAAAATAATGTGTTGAATGTTCATAAAGAATTATATATGTTTAATAATTTCATTTTGAAATTAGAACCAAAGACATTAAAGATTGCATTAGAACATTCTGATTGTGTTGTTGCAATGCAATCTAAACTTGCTGAATTTCAATTGAATAAGGTTTGGAGATTAGCTCCTAAACCTGAAGATTTTTCGTTAATTGGTCTAAAATGGAGTTTTAAAACCAAACTGATAAAGAAGGAAATATTAATAGAAACAAAGCGAGACTAGTAATAAAAGGTTACTCTCAACAAGAATGTATTGATTATGAGGAAACCTTTTCCCCTTTCACACGAATCGAGGCGATAAGAATTTTTCTTTCTTATGCAGCTCACAAGGATTTCGACGTCTACCAAATGGATGTCAAATACAGATTCCTCAATGGTATTCTAGAAGAAATGGTGTACATCTAACAACCACTAGGCTTCACTAATAAGTATCTTGATCGCTGTTATATTTTAGAAAAGACAATCTATAGGTTGAAACAAGCACCTCATGGCTGGTATGAAACTCTAATTTTTTTTTTTGAAAATTGCTAAACTTAAACAAGGATCAGTTAATCCTACTTTATTTCAAAAGAAATTAGGGGATCATCTTGTGCTCATTCAGATTTACGTCGATGATATTTCCTTCGATCCATCCTTCATTGTCCAAGGAATTAATGAAGAGCCAATTTGAAATGAGTATGATGGGTAAAATCAATAACTTTTTGGGTTTGAATTTTCGTCAAAGCAGGGAAGGAATCTCTATCAATAAAGATAAATATATTCAAAACTTTCTTGAAAGGTTTGGCATGACGAATAACACGAAAGTCAAAGTATATATGGACATAGGCACGCGCTTAAATCCTTTGTATCTAATTGCAATTCAAGCTGATATTATGTTTTTTGTATGTAACTATGCCAGGTACCATCGAACCCAAGAAAACCCCATCTTTCTAAAGTAAAGAACATCTTTCGATACCTTAAAAGTACTTCTGGTACCCTTCAAAGATCGGATTTTTTATCCAAGCGTTTTCTGATGCGGACTTGGGTGGATGTAAATTGGATTGAAAGAGCATTATAGGAGGGTTTTAATTATTCGACGGGAAGCTTGTGTGTTGGAAATCGAAAAAGCAAACTTGTGTTTCTATTTCGACTACTGAGGCAGAATATATTGTTGCTGCAGCGTGCACATCAATAATGATTTGGATTCAAATCCAATTAAGTGATTATGAAATCAACATGAAGAAAATACCTCTATATTGTGATTCTTAAAGTGCAATTCGCATTTTTCATAATCTGGTCCAACCTCAAAAACAAATTACATTGCTATTCGTTATCATTTTATCAAAGACCATGTTGAAGATGACAACATTGAAGTCCACTTTGTCAAAACAACATATCAACTTGCTGACATTTTCACAAAAACTTTAGATGAAAAATCATTATTAAGGATTTTGAATGATGGAAGCATCTTCTGTTCAACACTATTCTTGACTATGACTTGAACATATGTTCTGCCTTATGTTCGATTGTTTTTCTTACTTTCGATTAGTGGGTATAATTTCATGTGTTTAATTCACTTTCTATTGTTTTTGTTCTATTGAAAGGTTACTGTTCATGTTCATTCGAATGGCTTTGCATTCGACTTCCTCCTGGATCGTTCAGTACAGGATTGTAATTTGCGTCCGATGAAAGACTTTAGACGTACAACTTCCTCTTGACGACTGCTAGATTTTGGGTCAAAAGCATCTAGGTAACAATTTGAAGTTTGTTTGTTTTTGTTATTATTTCATTTTCTAAAATCAAAAATACAAAAATATTTTCCTAATTTTTGTTTGTACTTTTTCCAAAATCAAAAGTTTAAAAGGATTTTTTTTTGAAAAATGAAAAAATACAAAAATATTGTCACTGGAATCTCATTGTAACAATATGATGCTCTTTCGCATGCCACATGAGAATATTCAAAAAGGGAACAGGTACTATTCAAAACTATGTACTTGTTAACTGTCCCTAGAAATATGTTGCAACATGTTGTCCTCAAAGCATCAAAGACTCTTTGTGTTCGAAGTCTTAATGAAACTTATCACACGAAAGTTTCTTCCCAATCAGGCTGTATTCACATTAGTTGACGAACTACCTCACTCTTTTCATGATGAGCTAAGAGTTTTCTGCTTAGTAAATTTTTTTAACAGAGGTACAATGAGTTCCTTCATTAAAACTTTTTCACCTAAAATTTATTTCACGATCACCCACTACACTACATATCCTCGACATCTCGGGTAAAAACCTACTAGAATGTAGATATGTCAAACATCTATGTTTATGATCCTGAGTCATTTTTCCATGATGATGGTGAAACCCAAAAATATTAAACATCAATGAATTGATGGATAACAACTTTGTTCAAGATTTTAACAAAACATTTGTCTCTTTGTACCATTTCGATATTCAAAATCTCATTCCATTTCTATTGCATGATCTTGATAAAATGTTCTTATCCTAAGACATTTTTGCCTAAAAAAGATCCAGTCTTTCATTTTTTTGGAATGAGATTTTTGTTTGAATATCTTCTCTAAACTTTTGTCACTTATAATCATCACTAACTATACTTGTTCTTGACTACACTAGTTATCCAAGTAATTTTGCACTATTGAATCACACTTATGTTAAGTTGTGGTCTTGAGTAAAATTGAAGTTGCCTTCTAAACCAAAAGAAAAAGAAGCTCTTTGATACTCATCAATGAGTGTTCTACTATAATTCACAGGACACCACACAAGCAATTCTTCATCTCTCTTGATGTTGAATGAAGAGATCTTTGCCCGATATCAATAAGTTTTATATCAAAATACTTTTTGATATCACGGTATCAACAATTTGTTTTTATTTGCTTCTATCTCAATCTTTCACACACGAAAGCACTGAAGTCCTTGAGTTTTTGGGTATTACCAACTCGAAACTTAGATTTTTCAAAGTCTGGCATATGATTTAGCTTCTCAATCCCAAAAGTGAATGAGCCTAGACTCCATGTCGGCGAATGTATGTTAGCTTGGTGTCGAAACACATGGTGTACTAGTTTGGGGAATGAAACAAGTGACGCTTCTTATCCAATTAGGAGCAACGAAATATCCGATGGAAGTGACGGTTCATGATTTTCAAGGGAATCAAGGAAAACGTGATGATCATTTTTATCACATGGCGATTTTTACGGTGCCGGCTAAGTAACCAACACAATACGCGGGATTTTCTTACTGGATACCGGTTCAAATTAAAAAACAACATGGTTTATAACAGGTAGATGTTGATTTCCTTATCAAACTTTATGCTCTCTGATCAAACCTCAAGAATCCTAACTATTCATGATTATCCGAAAACAACAAATGAAGAATAAATCTTGCAATGATTATCCGAAAACAATAAATGAAGAACAAATCTTGCATCATACATTGAAGATTCAACACACTAATCTTCATCTTGTTCCTATACTTGATCAATACCTAGAGGAATTAAGGATGCTTGTTCAAACATTGAGCAACCATGTTGTATCAAATGATCTTTCTACATCGTTTGCAATCTTGATGGAATGGCTTCGTCTTGCTGCTTCAACCATAGTGTTTAACGTAAATACCAAGTTGGTTATGCTCCAACTCTCAAATTCAAAAACAAAGAAGCTCACTCGGAAGCAGTTTGCACAAATTCAAAAATTACCCACTTCAGGTACTTTCTATGAAGTTTCGAATCATCAAGTGATTCATATGTTCAACGAAATAGGACATCAACCTACCCTTACTGCAATAAGCCAGTTTAAGAAGTCAAGTATTCGATGTGTATGGAGTTTCTTTTTTGGAATCATTCTACAGTTCTTGACAGGAAGAAGTTGGGGGCTTGACAAGGTTAAGTTCGAAGTATACTCAGTGATCGAAGGATTGTACTATGGCTTGAATGTTAATTATGCTTCACACCTATGGGAAGAGTTTGGAACTTTGATCTCTCACACAAAGCTTGCGACTAGTGTTTCGAGTGCTCATTTTTGGGTATTAATTCTATGGGAGATATACAATCAATAGAACATTTTTGTTCCATATGGTGTCGATACTGCAGAATACCCAACGATGACTGCTCCTTGGGTTTTTATCGATGATGTTACTATTTTTCCCAATGTTGTTCGCATTCCGGATTCGATGCTTAAGCCTGTGGATCCTAAACATCAGCTCTTGGTAAAATATTTGGCTTCTATTGATGCTTTTAATTAAACCAAGATTCTTCCACCCAAGGCTTCTCAAAAAGGGGTAGAAGGAACTTCGAAAGGATATAAGGTTCCAAAGAAGAAGAAACAAGTCGAACAGCCACAAGTGGCAGAGGAGGAGATTGTGAAATAACTATCCTAACAAAATCTGGGGTTCTTAAACATACTAAGAAACCTTCTCATTCTCCAATCAAGGCTTCTACTCATGAGCTAGTAGTCGAAAGCGTTAATCCCACTAAATTCAAAACCTCGAATCCTATTACTTCTAACAGTGGTTAAAAGAGGGTTAAAAAGATGCAATTTACCAGGAAGAGACTTCTTTTTCAAGAAGTTTCAGTTCTAGGACTTCAGCATCGAAGAAGCGTATAGCTTTGGATGCTGCACAACAGATAAAGAAGTAAAAGCAAGTTCGAGTTCAAGTTCCACTTGAGAACGTGATAGTTGAGACATCAAATGACAGTGAAAGCGATGGACCAGACATTCAAATTGAAGATTCTTTCATTGGTTCACCGCGAAAGGATACCTTTATCAAGTCGTATTTTGAGGAGACAAGTCTTCCCAATGTCACTGTAAATGTATCTAATACGTATACAAACATCAATTTGAGTGTCTAACAACAAACCAACATCCCTAAGAAGGCAATAGTCAAACCATCTGGTGTTTCGAATACTAATTCTAGTAAGGAGGAGGTCGGAACTCTAGACATCACTGTTGACTTATCTAATAAGGGGATAAATGTCAACGTGGATGAATGGATGCTCAATAATGACTATGCTATCACATCGACCATTGAAACTTCAACAACTTTACCACTATCCTCATCACCCATTCCTACTTTAGTTGCAATTTCAACTAATTCACAAAAGTTCTTTGGTGTCATTCAAGAAGCTATCACCACACTCTGCCCATCTCAATCCACTAAAAAGTCACAATAAGAAAACAAATTTGATGATGACAATGCCATGGATTCATTTGCAGAAATTCAATTCAACCCAAAAGAAGAAGATATTCCTAATGAATTGATTGTCTCGGGTAAACAATTCAAGATACTTAACTCAAAAATCAATTTCTCTTCCTCAAATAACAACAGATACCAGAGGTAAGAATAGCCCTATCAAAAATACATGTTACCCGAATTACCCGCCCGATTTTTTTGGGTATCGGGTATCGGGTAACCTTTTTCGGGTATTTGGGTAACCCAGTTTTTTTTGGGGTCGGGTAAAGGGTAAATATTTAGGGTTTCGGCTATACCCGATTACCCGAAAATTTATTGAACAAATAATGGCCAGTATCTTTTATTATTATCACACGTTATTCATCCAAAGTCCAAATCCCTTTTGGCCATTCCCGATGGCCCCGACTCCCTACCTCCGTCGTTCTATTTTCTCCTAAAAAACCCTCGGTCAATTTCATTATGTGTTCACCGATCGATTCTCGTCGTCGGTCATCGAGATCAACTCTGCTACTCCAGCCGGTTGTCCCCGTCGCCGCCTCAATCCTCACTGGTCACAGTCTCGGTCGATTTCATTATGTGTTCACCGATCAAGTCTCGTCGCCGGTCATCTAGATCAACTCCTCTACTCCATCCGGTCATCCCCGTCGCCGCCTCAGTCCTCACCGATCACAGCCTTGCAGCTCGCGGTATCCTCTTCAGTCTGTAATCGAGATCAAATCAGCTTGAATGTAAGTGATAACCACCGATTTCTGGAATCATTATTTGATTTGTTTTTGTTTACCTGAAATCTGGCTCGTGCTTTTGTTTTGTTTTTGTTTCTATCTGAATTCTGGTACGTAACTTCCTGATTATAATGTAATTAGTAACATTATCAAGGGAAAAAAATTCTGATATTTAACCCCATTATCAAATTAGTTTTGATGATGTTGAAAATATTGGTATATATAAACCTTGTTCCATGCATATGGATTAAGATGAAGCTTTGGCAAGCCTCCAGTTTTATATTTCTCAAAATTAAAAGGACCTACAACACAACATATATGTTAGATTGATTAAGCAAGACAAGAACCACTCGTTTGTTAATACCTAATACACCCATGGTTATGACTTATGACTACTCGAGGGAATTAGTAGTATCAAGAGTACATATCATGCATTGCATTTACAATTAGATACACAATTTAAGAATGGCAATCTGTGGTCCCAAAATATAAAAAAGACTATTAAAATATTCTGATTACAAAATGACATGGTATCAACATATTCTTTATCTTTACAATGTTGTTACCTGAATTATGATTCTGAAACAAGTGGATTGTCAATTCAAGATTTCATGGAAATTTACCCTTCCAAAAACTGCTATTTGTACTAAATAATAACAAGAAAATTTATGTGAGAATAAATCAAGACAGACACGTGATTCTAATGAAACAGTGAAGAAAAGTGAAGTATATACCATGTTCATAAACAAACCCATCAAAACTGGAGCAACCAGGACCACCATTGAGCCAAAGAACTACTGGATCCTTAGAAGGATCTCTTTCTGAAAGCACATAATAATAATACAACTTTTTGCCACGAATTACATCTAATGTCACATACCTGTAAACCCATCAAACATTATGTTAGAAATTTATATTCAAAATTCATAAAGAGTTTGAATTTATATTTTTAAACTAGATTTTTTTGAAAATTATGCTTAAAACACATTATTTAAAAATAAGATAATATGTTTGTTGCTCACATTTCTATTATATTGTTTATTGCTATTTGCTAATATGTTTTTTTTCTTGTTTTAGATGTCAACAACGAATGACTATATTGAAGTAGAAGATGAGACGATTGAAGTTGACAACCTAACCAATGATCAAGTTCCACAAGAAAAAGAGAAAAAAACTAAAGAATTCAACCCAAGATCGAAAGTTTGGAAAGAATTTGAAAGGTATAAGGGCGAAAATGGTGTTATAAAATGCAAATGTATGCATTGTGGTGGCGGGAATTACAAGTGTGAATCGGGTGTTTATGGGACCAAAAATCTAGGATATCATTTAACTAAATGTAAATCTTACTTTGATAAAGTTAATGGTGGACAAAAACAACTAGTTTTCCAACATGGTGAAGAAAACAAATTGTCAGCTTGAAAATTTGATCAAAATGAGAGTCGGAAAGCTCTAGCTCACATGTTGGTAGTTGATGAACTTCCTTTTAGCTTTGTAGAAGGTGCGGGCTTTAGGTATTACAATAGTGTTAACCAACCATTGTTTAAAGTTCCATGTAGAAGTACAAGCACAACGGATGTCTACCAATTGTTTGTAGACGAAAAAAGAAAAAATTCGTAACTCTATTAAAAAAAATGTTGGTAGAATATGTTTGACCACCGATACGTGGACTTCTAAACAACAATCATGTTATATGTGTCTCACCGCCCACTTTATTGATAACGAATGGAAATTGAAAAAAAAAACTGTTGTGTTTTTCATCTCAAGAGAGTCACCGTGGGTTTGATATTGGAAAAACGGTTGAGAAATGTTTAATGGAGTGGGAAATAGAAAACGTTTTCACAATTTCCGTTGCCAAATGCAAGTGCGAATGATGTGGCAATTGACTTCTTGAAAAAAAGTTTTCAAAACTCCAACAAGTGTCTTCTAAATGGGAAATGGATGCACATTCGATGTGTTGGCCACATTTTAAATTTAGTGGTGCAAGATGGCATAAAAAAAGTTGATAAGGCGGTTGAGATAGTTCGATGGGCGGTTAAATGGATTAGGCAATCGCCTTCTAGAATTCATAAGTTTACCGAGTTTGCTAAGGTTGCTAATCCCGGTATAACAAAACATTTGAAGAGAGATGTGCCAACAAGATGGAACTCCACTTACCATATGTTGGAAATTGCCCAAGCTTACGAAAAAACTTTCGATAGATATGATCTTGAGGAATTTGATTTTCGGTACGAAATTGAAAAGGCGGGTTTGTCTATACCTTCATCAAGCGATTGGGAAAGGGTTAGGAATGTATGTCATTTTTTAAAACCTTTTAATGATGTTACTTTGAGGATTTCGGGGACACTTTATGTAACATCAAACACATGCATTGAAGATATATATTCCATTCGTACGCTCTTGGATGATGCTATTTCCGATTCTAGTGTTTGTGATATTGCATTGGCCATGAAATTGAAGTTTCATAAGTATTTTGGCGACATAGAAAAAATGAATTTATTGCTCTACTTTGCTTTGATTCTTGATTCGAGGAACAAAGTAAAGTATTTGGTTATACTACTTGAGGATCGTTATGGAGAAATTGGGGTGGAGGCCAAAAAGAAATACATCATGGATTTTATGTATGAATTATATAATGATTATATAAGAATTCATTCTCCAAGTTCTACTTCAAGTACTGCCGAGTCTACCACTTCATCATCGAAACTAGGGAAACGCCAAAACCCGGATTTTATGGCACCTAATCCCCCATTGAGAAATAAACTAAGAGAAAAGATGAAGACGAACATAGTTGAATCAATTGGGGAGTTAAAAAAGTATTTGCAAGAAAGTGATGAAAACGACTCAGAAATGTTTAGTATTCTAGATTGGTGGAAAGTAAATAGTCCCAGATTCCCGATTCTATCATTGATGGCAAGAGATGTGTTTGCCATTCCCGTCTCAACCGTAGCTTCGGAATCCGTTTTTAACACTAGTAGGAGGGTGTTGGATCCGTGTAGGAGTTCTTTGACTCCTAAGATTGTTGAAAGTTTAATTTGTACACAAGATTGGATTCGGGGTAGCATAAGTGACACAATTGATTATGAAAAAGATTGGGAAGAAAATTAACAAATTGGCAAAGGTAATTGTTTATCGTTCATTATTTTAATTATTGTAAATTTAATATATTTTCCTTTTAATAATAACGTTATTTGACTTTTTTATATAGAATTGAGCAAGATGAAGTAGTGAATGTGCAAGAAGAACGAGTAGGTGCAAGAAGACGAGTATATTTATGAATGTCTTTTGAAACTTGAATGTTATTATTTTCGTAATATGTAATGGATTTCTATGTTTTCTAGATTTACAACCTGAGTTTTTTTGGTAAATGAAAAATATATGCATATACATTGATATCAAGTAATTTAAATGATTGACTTTGATTGTTATTATTTCTTTTAAGTATTTGTTTTTTAACATCTTATTAGATTTGATTAAATCGTTAAACGAATACTTGATATCTCAAATATTATTGAGTAAAAAATCTCAATGTTTAAAATTTGAGCACAATATACTTATTTCATTAAATTTATTTTTAGGTCCCATTAGTTATTATTAAAAAAAAAAAAAAAAAAGGGTAATACCCGAATCACCCTTACCCGACCCAATACCCGAATTACCCGAATTTAGTTTGGGTAGGGTAACGGGTAAACTTTTTAACATGAATTACCCGAATTACCCGAAACCCGAAAAATTTACCCGATTGACACCGCTAGGTAAGAACTGTGCGAATGGAGTCGAAATGGAATACTTGATGAAAGCTCAAGAATCTCATTTGTGAAACTTGATTGTGGTAATTGAGCAAAAACAAGCCTAAAGACTAGCTTTTCATCAAAAATCTTTGATTATGAAAATCAAAAGCTTCGTGATGTTGCCAAGGAACGTTATGAACTCTTCGTCGAACAGGTGAATAAAACGAAGGAGTCTCATGATCTCAAAGTTGATGGACTCAAATCCTTGTTGTCGAAAGATGTAAATAAGATGGAGGAAAACTATAATTTGTTTCATGGCAAATTGGATGTCATTGCTGGTGTCATAACTCGATTGGTTGATTTCAACACCGAGTACACGAAACAGTTTGATGCTAAGCTAGAGAAGGATGCACATATGTTTGAAAAGATGGAGGAATTCATGTATGGAATTAAGGAATCTTAGTCAATGGTTGATCTTTTGATTAAATTAACCATCTCTCAAGAATCTCTCTCACAATCGGTTTTGAACAGCGATTCAAACATTAAAACTGAGCCCGGTCCAATACTTAATTTGGTATTTCATTTACCAACCAATGTTCCACGTGTTGTGAAAATATCGTAAGGGGGAGAAAGAGGAGTTGGAGGAGTTATATCTTCAAAATATTCTGATAATAAGAAAGGATTAGTTGTCGGGAAAGAAATTTCGACTCAAATTCTGACCTTAATTCCCATGGAGCCTATAATGGAATCTTCAACGACAACAACCTCTACAAGAGCATATGTGTCAAAAGCTCCATCAAAACTTATTTCAATTAAGGAAGGAGAAGGAGGTTCAAGTAGTGATCTTATCAAAACAACTTCATCAATTGAGCCAAAAGATAGAGGCAAGGTCATTCTTATTAAACAGTCATATCAGGAAAAGAATAAACAGCAAGCAACAAAACTGGAACGACACAGGAAAATCAATAGCATTCTTCATCAAAGGGAAAATGATCCACCTAGTTTGAACAAAGGTGACCCAAACAAGAACTGGTGTTATGAAACGACTGAAATCACAATGTTGGGGAAGAGTGACAAATTTCTTAAAATGCCGAAGAAGAGCTTTGAAACTAAAAATTATGAAGTTAATCAATTTGATTTTCCAACCACTCACAAGCTCTTAACATCTCCACAATTTAAATTGTCTGATGATTTCAAAAACAAAGACGAATACAAAAGTCTGAAAATTCATTTTCATACAATATTGGGGAAAAACAAAGATTATGTATGGTCGTTAGTAAAGATTGTGAAGCTGATGAAAATCGAAAGGGATGTCTTGTTCCACGGTTCGCTTTAGAACTTCTTCGTTATTAGAGCAAATAATGTGGAGTTCAAATTCTCAATTGCTAATTTCCCGTTGATGAATCTGTGTGGCCTTATTTCGTTCACAAAGATTTTGGCCATATCAAGGCTTTTCTGGAAAGCTACTACGAATATCTGGCCATTCCAGATAATTATCTTGCCTTGGCTATAAAGAAGAATGCGAAAGTGCCTCAAACTCTTGCAAAAGCTAAGTTGAACTTTAATGAATCTGAAGACGATGAAATTATCCATCAACCTTTTGGTGTGGTTTTTTAGGGAAAAAAATAAGAAAGGGAATTTAATGATGTTTTTTGTAACACTTGGATAATTGGTATGTTCATTGTTTTCCCTTTTATGTTTTACTTGTTGCACTTACGGTCCTTGGAGTGGTCCACGGGGAATACCACATGGTATGGTTAGCATACTAATATGGAGTTGATCGAGGATGTGAGGCCTCATATGTTGGGCGTACGAGGGTTATGCTTAGCATACTTGGATTTTAAGAAAACCTAATTCTAGGGTGTTGTACCATATATAAAGACATTAAGTCCCTAGGGTTGGCCTCTTTACCATCCCCATCTCTTTTAAACCCTAAAATCAACCTTAAGCCTCCGTTGTTATATTTTTGAGCACTTGAGAAGTATTTGGTGTTGTTTTGCTCACTTCAAAGGGGTTAAAGAGAAGTGAATTTGCATTGCTTGGTGTGAAGTTTATAGATCCAAAATCACCACTCTTCGTGCAAGACTTTAGAGGTATCAAGGTCATAAATTGGATTTTATATGCTTAGTTCTGTTTATGTATTGGGTTTTTATACTTTTGGTCCCCTTTTGGGTTGATTGATGAGTTAAGATGTTTAAAGGGCTTATTCTTTTAGATCTGAGCATGCTATGAGGTTCTTAGGCATAAACATGCAAGCTTTATGGGGTTTATGGTTTCATGCATGTATTCAGACACCTATTAAGTCCTTTTGAGCATCAAGAGCTTCATTTAGCCATGCATGAACGTAAAGTTAGCAACTTCACGCAGTTAACCAGTTTAAGGAAGTCAGATCTACGTTTTAAAGCAATGTCTTAATGAATTAAGGGATAAAAGTGGAAGATAGCTGAATAGGGAAGCACGCTGGGCTTACTAGCTTGTACATGCCACGTACAAGCCCTAAAGCACGTACGCTTAGTGCAAAACTGAGTACGCCCTACGTACTCAGCGGGATTGAACTACGGTGTTTGGGATTCGGTTTGGGCCATCTTTTGGTCTTAGTTTTTTGGTTCCTATTGGGCCATCAGGTTTTGGGCTGATAATTATTTTGAGAGGGCCACACTGAGATTTAGGCGCAATTTGGAAAATTGAGCGATGATTTGGGCCTTCGGTGGCTAATTAGGTTTTGGGCCTTTTGGATTGTAAGTTTGGGCCTTAGTCTTGGACCAAAATAGGTAAGGGTTAAAATGTTATTTTTACCCTAACTATGGACTAATAGTTATGGATTGGAATCCAAGTTATTAAATGGATGTTATTTGGTATTCAGAGCTCGAGGATTTATCGGACTAGCAACTAGAGATCTTTCAGTGTGATTCAGCAGTTCGAGGTGAGTTTCCTCACTGTGTTTTGCAGGTCGGAGGCACCAATGCCCCCCCCCCCCCCCAATAATTATGCTATGTTAGTATGCTAGTTGTCTGCATGACTCTTGCATGTGTTATGTACTTTTATGCTTATCGAGTGGGGCCCGATGCCGGACGGGGTCCGATGACCATCTTGTATGCTATGTATCTTTGTGATTATTATATGTGTATGTGTTTGTTTGATATATGTTATATGTATGATGGGTGGGGCCCGATCTGTATACCAAGTGGGGACCGATTTCGGGCGGGACCTGGTGATCATTGGGGCCTATTATGTGTTTATTAAGTATAGTATGTGGTATTTTGCTGAACTCACTAAGCTTTGTGATTATGGTTTTTAGTTTATGTTTAAGGTAATTCCAGTTCCAAAGGGAAGGGCTCTAGATGATTGCAGAGTACACACCACCTCATTCCGTATTTTGTGATTACTCTTATTTGATATGATGTTTGCTACACTTCTTTTACCTAGATTGTATTGATAATGTTTTTGAAATACATATTTTATTAAATAAAAAATTAAAATTTTGGGTCTTATTGGGATCTGATAAGATGTATCTTGACTTAAACAAAAGGTACTGGTAGCCGGACTTAAAGACATAAATCGCCACCTACATGAGCAAATGCGTGACCTGCACTAAGGTTAAAGAAGAATACCAAAAACCATCGCATTTACTACAATAACCCGAAATACCATAGTGGAAATGGGAGCAAGTCACCATGGATTACATTTCAAAACTACCTAAGATGCCTAGTGGTTACGACGCGAGTTGGGTTCGATCGTCTAACTAAGTCTGCCCATTTTATACCAATCAAGGAGATGGACAAAATGGAAATTTTAACCAGGACTTATGTCAGGAAGATAGCCTGACAACACGGTGTACTGACATATATCATCTCAGAAAGAGACATCCAATTTATTTCCCGGTTCTTGCAAACAATACAACGGCCATTGGGAACCCAACTCGATATGAGTACAGTTTATCACCCGCAGATAGATGATCAAGGAAAAATGATCATACAAACCATGGATATTCTTAGATCATGTGTGACAGACTTTGGATGTGCTTGGGATACTTACCAACCATTTGTTGAGTTATCCTATAACAATAGTTATCACACGAGTATTAAGGTTACACACTTTGAAGCACTTTATGGCAGAAAGTGCTATTCACAGATATGTTGGACAGAAGTCGGTGATACTCGACTAGAAACAAAACACGCGGGGAACTCTTTGCTAATCAGACCATAAATTATTCACGAAACCACCAAGAAGATCATAACAATTAAGAATGACTCGCGATCATCAAAAGAAATATACCAACTTTCGTTGAAAACCGTTTGAGTTTCAAGTTGGAGATAAAGTGACGCTAAGAGTATTTCCATGGAAAGAAGTTATAAGATTTTGAAAGAGGGGGAAACTCAACCTGAGATACATAGTACCATTTAATACCCTTGCTAAAATAGGCTTGGTATCCTACCAACTCACTTTTCCCCAAGAGCTCAGTATGACACACAATCTTTTCCATGTGTCAAACCTTAAGAAACGTCTCTCTGAAGACATGCTAGTTGTACCTCTCGATGAAATCCATATTGATGCAAATCTCAAATTCGTTGAGGAACCAATCGAGATCATGGATTGTTAATTCAAAAGGCTTAAACAGATCCACATTCCTATAGTCAAGGTACGATGGAACTCTAAGTGAAGGACCAGAGTACACATGGGAATGCAAAGATCAAATGAGAAACAAGTATCCCCGCCTATTTGAAAACACACCGACTACCTGTTAAATTTCGAGACAAAATTTCTTTTAGCGGGGGAGGATGTGATAACCAAAAAATACACCATCGATTATCGTTAGTATTTAACAATAGAACATGAAAATGTAATAAGGAAAACCTTGTAACCATCCCATATATTTTAGTATATTCAACTTTTTCGTCCTTATTTATGCCAACAATTAGGCTAAAAAGGAGTGCGTAAAAAGTCACGTCACTTTGAGAGCATGTTAGCATATTTAGACTCTTTAAGCCACCGTGATTCCAAAAATATAAGTTTCGCAAGAATCCAACTCAGTATGGGTGAGATATGACTTTTGTAAGTAAACACGTATGAATACAACAAGAACAACAACACGATCGACCAAGGGAGGCCCCCACAACAAGAGTTAGACGTGACACGATTCGTCAACATGTTGAAATATTTTTAGCTAGCTCCCAGCCTATAATTGTTAATCTTAAGTGAAAAGGAGAGATATGTATTAATCTATACGATATTAGCACTCCCACCCAAGGCTTTTTGCTACAACCTGAATGCAAGTCGAAGCAGACATAACTTTCTAAACACATTTGTAACGTTCGATGAAGCGTCGTGGTTTTCGGGATCAGCAGTCATAACTTGATTATAAGAAATCATCGTAACTTTTTAAAACTAAAACTAATATCTTAGACTACTACTAGGAACCAACCTAATAAAGTAGTGATAGTACACACAAACTTAAGGAAACGAGTTAAGGATAAACAAGATAACTAAAATACCCTCACAACGTTTAAAAACAATAAAACCTGTGGACTCACCAACATTATGTTAACCGCTCAAAACCACATGTATTCTTAGGAGAATGAACGTGACTGAAGGAGGAGATAACCCCAGTGATGCAACGAGGAGAATATGAGACTTAATTTTGTAGTTTGCTTTTGTGACCTACATGTACCTCAAATAGTTGTGTAATACATCTTATTTAATGAATAAATAACCATGTTGTTTTATATATATCAGTGTATTACTCAATGTATGTCTTTGGCACGAAATCCAACATCCTAACGTCGCACAGCCTGAAATCGAACATCCTAACGTCACACAAACTGTTTAATTATATATATGTTACACTTACAAAAATAGGTGTAGCTTAACTTATAGAGTTTCCTAGAAAAAGTCCATAAAATTCGCAGGAAGACCTCCAACCCGAAAGCTTCTATTTGTCTGGCTCTCTAATGCCCATGGCTTCTGTAACATCCGGATTTCCAAGTATCATATTTTTAATCGTTTAATTTGAGTTATGAGGAGGGACACAACGAGTTGACGCTTAGACTTGCCGAGTAGGATCGCGATTGCTGACTGGATTAATGAATGGACTCGACGAGTCAATGGGTGGACTCGACGAGTCCGCGCTGATTAGGAACCCTAAATTTTCGGGCCTGTGCCCTATTTAAGGGACCTTATAGCCCTTATTTGTGACTACCAGTCCCGAGAGAGAAATCCTTGAGAGCTTGAGCAAGTTGTGAGAGAGATAGATCTATTTTAATCATTTTTGGTGTGGTTTTGCAAAGAAGAAGTTGTTTCTAGCAAGAGGTTGCCAAGGGAGTTGCTGATTCGGGATTTCCAAGCTCAGATCTTCACTGTTGAGGTAGCAAATCGAACTTTCCTTCTGTTTTGGTTAAGATCTATGAATCTAGGGTTTTCTATACCCTTTTTATGGCTTGCATTGATGTGTTTATGGTCCCTTTATGTGTTAGAATCCGGATCAGGATCCATAGAGGTCCAAAGAGCCTTATCCATCTTGCTTTATGAAGTGATATAGAAGGAATGAACTTAGGTTTCCATTTTAGAGGCTATTTCTTCAAAAGGAACCATATATGTGTTGCATGAGTGTAAAGGTTTCACCTTTACGTGATTAGTGGGTATGGAAAGGTCATATCTATAGGTTAGAGAAGCAGATCTAACATCAGAAGGTTGATTTGGTGATTGTCGTGGAAGAAAATTGTCGAGTCTATAAGGGGACTCGACGAGTTGAGTTGGCTTGCCCCGCGTCTCGTCTCCGGATGTAGCCGTTGAGTGGAAGGTTCACTCGATGAGTCGAGTGAGATTTAGAAAGATCCAGAGTACATGCTTGGACTCGACGAGTCTGGTCAAAGTTGACCGTTTACTTTCATTGACTTTTAGGGTTGGATCAACACTTGGACTTTTGGACCATTAGAAGGGTAAAATGGTCTTTTAGCCTTCTAAGAGAACATTGGAACAAACTATTCTAGCCTGGAGAGCTGTTATTGATTTGAGATGATTGCTTATATGTTTAGGCGGGGCTAGGTCATTGTTACGAGGTTCAGGGATACTGAACACGTGAGTTACTAGACAGCATACGAGGTGAGTCTTCTCACTATACTTTACCGAGAATGGTAACTATGTGTGAGCGGAAGGTCTTATATGTTATGCAAAGTATGTGATATGTGTTTCTATGTGATATGTATGTGCTATGTTATGTTATGAGTACCATGAAATGGACCGGAAGGTCAACAGAGTATGGACCGGAAGGTCAAGATGATGAGGATCGGAAGGTCATACGGGTAGGGCCGGAAGGTCTACCAGAGTTAGGATGGAAGTCCCCTGGGACACATGGATCGGAAGATCCCATAGAGTTATGGCCATGAGTGACGTATGTGTGGTATGTGGTATTTTGGGGAACTCACTAAGCATTTATGCTTACAGTGTTATGTGTTATGTGTTTCAGGTACTAGCGATGATCGTAGGAAGGCGCCGGCATGATCCGTACACACTGGCAGGAGATTTGTTTTATGATTTTGGAATATGTTTTTATCGTGATAACATTGGTTAAACTTGAGAATTTGAGAATATTGAATGATTTTTATGTTATATGAAAAATGAAAAATGGTTTTTAAAATTCACGTTGTTACAGATTCGCTAAATATTCCCAAATACTATAGAAATTTTGGACTTCTAGTTTCAAGAAACCCAATGAAGACTGAAATTGTTATGAGGAATGGATGTGCTATGAGTTGCTATTTATAGGTAAAATGCGTTGCGCCTAGTCAAGGAGCGTGTCGCGCCTTGGCTTGGTCAGAAAGGCTTCCACCAAAAACATGACATGTGGCGCTTAATGTATGGTGCCACGTCGCTTGGTCAATCATAATATCTAGATTTTCAAAAATCATATATCTCTCATACGAGTTCCATTTTTGATATTCTTTAAGTCCACGTGTACGTACTCATGAAAACTATATCTTTTATTTAGACTCTATCAGCTAATTCTCACTCCATTTTAATATTTGCGGTTTATGAAGATTACACTACAAAAAGACGGTGTAAAAATCATAAATCTTTCATACGAACTCTGTTATCGACTTTCTTTATATAGATGAATTCCTATTCACGAGATATTAAACTATAGTTTACATTGTTTTGGCTAACAATCAACCGATTTAAAATTCAATTTATGTGTCCACACTACTGCGCCGAAACTTTAAAAAAATCATAATTTCATCATACGAAGTCAGATTTGGATGTTCTCTATATGCACATTCTCGCATTTCTGATTAGTATGAATTTGCTTTAGACTACATAGGCTAATAAGCAACCTATCTCCGATTCACTATTTACAACGCTCTTTGCCGTATAGGGTTGAACGCAAAACTTCGACGAATCATTTCTTCATATGAATTTAGATTACATTTCAAATTTTGCTAATATCTAAATGGGAATTTTGTTTGGATACATTCAAATTTATGCTTTTAACTTTGACATAAACCTATTGAACCCTTTCGGCTAACTCCATTGGTCCACATAAATAGAAGTGGATGAAAAGGAAACTCATTTAACGCTCATTTTAAAGACGTTTCCTTATACCATCTTAGAATACTTAGAATAGATGAAGTGCAGTATTGATCCTACTATCCATGTATTTAAAACATGTGATGACACATGTAATTTAGTTATACTATATATAGGCCTGGATTTTGGGTTGGGTTCGAGTTGGCGGGTTGGCGGGTTGGCGGGTTGGCGGGTTGAAATTCAGAAACTCAACCCAACCCATATAATATATGGGTTGGTGGGTTGTCGGGTCACGGGTTGATGGGTTGGAAACATCAACCCAACCCAACCCATATAACTCGTATAAATATATGGGTTGGCGGGTTCACATATCAATGGGTCGAACCCAACACGTATAACCCATTTAATAAGCAACACATTTTAAGATGAAATTGAAAAATCCAAATAAAATGAAGTCTAAAAGTCATAAACATTAAACATAAATTCATAAACATCCAAAATACACATTAAACATAAAGTCATAAACATCCAAATAAAACTCTAAAAATCAAAACATTCATGAAAAGTGCAATTGTTCAAACATACTGTAGAGTGTAGATTGTTACTTACCGTAAAAAGAAAGGAAGGTGGGTCGAAAACGTCAAAGCTGACAAGAGTGAGTACGAACAACGATGAGCGAATGAGGAGCGGGTGACGATTGGCCGGATGAGTGATTAAATCGTGAGTTCGTGATGTTGCTTCCATCGAAGATCGGTCCTTAACTCCTTAATCTTTATCCTTCGTTCGATCGTTCGTGAATGTGGAGACTAGAGCAGGTGAGGAACAATTTTTTTTTATTAAGGCACGCAAATACCTAATGGCTGGCTGCACAAGGACTCAACAGTCAACACTCAAGGAGTCAAGATCAAAGATGGATGATGGGATCATGAGACACAAGCCCAACAGTAGCCCACAACACAATGCCACATTGCCCAAACATATGGTTGATGATATACGAAATTACGAACGAATACCAAATTAAAATTTAAGGATATGATAAATAGAAACTAATAGTATAATATGATGTTAGATTGTTAAAAAATAAAATAAATAGATAATTAAATATATTAGGCAGGTTGGCGGGTTGACCCGCGAACCCAAACAGGTAACCCAACCCAACCCATTAAATAAACGGGTTAGCGGGTTGATGGGTTGACGGGTTGGCGGGTCATAAATCTCAACCCTAACCCGCTTATTTTCGTGTCGGGTTACGGGTTGGGTCAAGAGTTGCCACCCCTAACTATATATATAAACTATTATTAAGTATGAGGTGTTTTTAAACAATTAAATTTTTTCTAAATTATTTAATCATATTAATTCTAATTAACCACAATGACAATATTAAATCTGTAACAGCCCGGAATCTCAAGTATTGTTGAAATTATATTTATGGGATGTTTTAAGGGGGGACTCGGCGAGTTGGAGCCAGACTCGCCGAGTAGGATCGCAGACCTGGTCGCGGGTTCGCGACTGGACTCGACGAGTCCAGATAGGGACTCGGCGAGTCTGCGCTGTTTAGCGAAAACCCTAGCTGTTCAAGTTTGGGACGTATAAAGAGGACTTATTGGCCGTCATTGTTCGTTTTAGCCTTCTGAGAGGAACCCTAAACCGATTGTGTGCATCTGGAGCAAGGCTAAAGGCCATTGGTGGTTTTGAAAGAGTTGTTGTGCAAGGAAGAGAAAGGCTTGGCTAAAGGAACAGCAAGGGAATCACGTTCTGAGGTTTGGGGACACAGAGAGTGCATTATTCAGGTATGAATTCGGGTATACTCTGCTATGGTGATGTATTTAGAGGATTAGGGTTTATGGAACCCCCTTTTTGTGGATAGATTGAATATTACCCTAGTCCCCCAAATGATTGTAACACCGTGTTGGGACCTTTGGAGGTCCAGAATACCCCCATGTCTGTGCATTTCAGGAATTGGTGAAGGTTTTGGATTGAAATCCTTATGCCTTAGGTCAACATGTGAATTATAAGTCTTGGGGTGTAGCATGAGCACCGAAATGAGGACCATACATAATGGATCAGTCTAGGAAGGCCAGACCTATGAATGGTCGGAGCAGTTCTGACCTTAGGGAGCAGTTTGAGCGGCTGCATGGCATGGACTCGCCGAGTCAGATGAGCAGACTCGGCGAGTAGCTTGAAGAATAACCGGGACTCGTCGAGTTGTTCCTCAGACTCGGCGAGTGGAGTCGGGGTGGCCCCGCGATTCTTCCAGGAGTAACTCGTCGGGTCAAGGAGGATACTCGATGAGTAGAAGGGAAACCTTAGAGGATTGGAGGATGACTAGACTCGCCGAGTCGCCAGAGTACTCGCCGAGTCCGGTCGAGTTGACCGTGGACCGTTGACCAGAGTTGACCCATGTGTGATTTCTTAGGGTCAGTTAACGTGGAAGATAAAAGTATTAATAAGATATATATGATGTTATAGGGAGCTTGTAGCTCGACGGATCAAGTACGAGGGATTTCAGGAGTTGCTAACTTTCAGTATCCGCGAGGTGAGTCTTCTCACTATACTGTACCCGGAAGGGTTTGACTGTGTGAGCGGAAGGTCGGATATGATATGTGATAAACGTGCTATATGTGGTAAGATAATTACTATGCGTGCTATGTATGTTTATATGGGCCGGAAGGCAATATGTATGGGCCGGAAGGCAATATTCTACGTGACCGGAAGGTCGGATATGATATGTGATATATGTGCTATATGTGGTAAGTTAATTGTTATATGTGTTGTGTATGTTTTATGGGCCGGAAGGCAATGTGTTATGGGCCGGAAGGCAATATGTTATGGGCCGGAAGGCGAATATGTTACGGGCCGGAAGGCGATTATGTTAAGGGTCGGAAGGCGGGTTGTGTTGTGGACCGGAAGGTCAGGGCCTGGAAAGGCGTATATGCGTAAGTTGTATATTGGGGAACTCACTAAGCTTCGTGCTTACAGTGTTTTGTGTTATGTTGTTTTCAGGTTCTTTCAGTAACACGGGATGGCACCGGCTCGATTGTACACACCAGAGAAAGAGTCAAATTTTGGAGGATCCTGGTTTTCTATTCAAGTGAAAATGAAACTATGCTTTGTAATTCAATTATGAACGAGATTTTTAACAAGTGTTTTAATATTAAAATGATTATTTTAAATGAAAATTTTGCCTTGAAATTTACGGTGTTACAAATTGGTATCAGAGCCTTGGTTTGAGGGATTCGGATGCGCCTTCGAGTAAATCTGGACTCAAACTGAGGAAGTAAGAAAAAGTTTTCAAATAAATAGTTTTCTAAAAGCGAATAAGAGTTCAAAGAGAAAGCAAGACAGAGCAGTGTGTACAATCAGCCAGAGCCAAACGGTGATTCCCAAAATACCCTTACTTTTGTATTATGAAATATCTATGATGCACTTTATGAGATATTATTGCATGCTAGAGACAGGCTAGGTATTTCATATCTTAGGACTAGAGTGGCCTGATTTGTGATGCCTTAGCCTAGGGTTTGTTGTTATATGTGCGTTATGCTTTTGAGTATGTGATGAGTGAGAGTATCCAGTTAGAACGCACGAGGGGTAGAGTTACAGAGTTCAGGGGTATTTCCGAGGATGAGCCGAGAAGGTGGAGTTATCAAAAATAAGGAGTCCTATGTATTCTTCGATGCTCGAATGCTGCTTGCTTTGTGCTTTGTGGAACTCTCGATGATGGGAGTCAGCTACTAAGTGGGTATGACGATATTCAGGAGGTAGATGGCTGACATCATTAGGAGCTCTTCAGCAGCTGATAGCAAAGAAGTGGGAGGACGACGGAAGAGACTAGGGAGTAAACCTAGCCAGATGAGTGCACTGGTAAAGTAGAGGATTTCGCTGGAGAGCGGGCACGTGCGATGGGATTGGTGAAAGAGCAGGTCGAACAGCTACTTAGGAGCTCTGGGATGGTCTGTGTGGAAAGTATGGGTAGATGTGGCAGGTAGTATGGGCCCGTACTACTGAAAGCAGAGGACCCATACTTGTTACAGGGAGCATTCTGAAGGTCCTAAGGAACGGATTGAGGAGTGATGTTATGGTTCGAGCACCATACATCGGAGCAGATTGAGAAGTGATGCTATGGTTCGAGTACCATATATCGGAGCAGATTGAGGAGTGATGTTATGGTTCGAGTACCATACATCGGAACAGATTGAGGAGTGATGTTATGGTTCGAGTACCATACATCGGAGCAGATTGAGAAGTGATGCTATGGTTCGAGTACCATACATCGGAGCAGATTGAGGAGTGATACTATGGTTCGGGTACCATACATCGGAGCAGATTGAGGAGTGATACTATGGTTCGGGTACCATACACCGGAGCAGATTGAGAAGGGATATCATGGGATGAGTACCATGGTTCGTAGTGAATGATGCTGGTGATTATTTTATTATCCGGTCATGATCGATGAGGTAGAGATCGGATGTTATGGGTTTTAGGCCTGCAGACCATGATTGAGTATGAAGAGACGTCCCTCGAGAGGAAAGGCGAGTCCCTATCAGAGTATTTTGGTAAGGAGTTAAAGGAAGGAGAAAATTTCGGTCTGAGTTGAGCAATCAGTCGATAGAGGAGAGGTCATCTTCTAGGTGGGTGGTGCTATTTTTGTTCGTGTGCAAGACACAGGAGGCCTGATGTTTCAGTTTTGGGTTTGGGGGTACACCCTACGGGTCGTATCGGTGATGATTTTCCCCAGAGTAGCAGGTGGTAGGTGTGCCGCGAGGCAGTGACTTATCGGGAGCAGACAGTCAGTTGGGACTGAGGTAGTCGAGGACCACACCACACCTAATTGAGAATAGTAGGTTGTGTTATAGTGGTAGTGGTGGGGAGTTCAGTTGAGTTTTGCAGTGCAGGGAGTTTTCGTCTATGTTGGGAGTGGGTCCCTGTCCTTGGGAAAATTCCGGTGTTGGAACATTGGTTGATGAGTTGAGGTGAGAGGAACGATGATTTTGCGGTGCAGCCTATGAAACAGGGATGTTATTGAGCAGTTGAGATGCTTAGTGTTGGATTGGTATGAGATTTGGAACGATTAGAGGCAGTCGTGATGAGAGGTTCTTGAGGAGTTCATCAGAGGTTCAGAGTATAGGGGGTTGATTGAGTTCCTTAAAAGGGAATTATCGGGCGTGGTGTAGCACTTTCTGGGGACAGGTGCGATTTCGCTGGTGGAAAAATAGTCGTGGGTTGGTTGTGTGCTAATTGGTAATGGTTCGAACCCTAAGTGGGGGAGAACCGGGTGCAGTATGTAAGAAAGCAAAGATTTGTCAAGAGTAGTTATAAGTGGAGTATAGAGATATGCTGTAAGAAATCATGAGACCAGAGATGTCGGTGATCGAGGAAAGGGGTTAGAGTGAGTTAATACGGGAAGTACTTGAGGAGGAGGACGAATGTATCCATGACAGGTGATTGGTGTTGTTGCAAGTAGATAGAGAATGATTGGGTGGCCAACTCCCGGGGTCGGTATGCGTATCCTTGGTTGGATCTTGAGCGTCGGGAAAAAGAGTTTCGGAGAATTATCAGCATATTTCGTAGCGTCAGCGTTTTCTCGTATTCCAATCGAGAAATTATATGCACCGAAGTTGTAATGGGGGGAAAATGTAGATCTAATTATCGGGTTCAGAGGAGATGTATTATTGTGTCTATATGATGCTTGGGGCAGGAGATCAGTGGTTGTGGCAGGATCTTGTGATGTTTTGTTGGGGTATTCTGAGATATCCGGGTATGATATCTTTATTTCGGAGTTACTTGTGAATCCTGAATTGAATCGACGTGTGGCATATCAAGTATCTGTGAATCTAGTGGGAGCCCTTCGAGTATGGGCATCCAGGGAGATTATTCGAGAGAGTGGATTTTCGCAAAGATGGGCATTTGTTATGTTGATTGTCTCCAGAGTCTGTGATGGATATTCGAACAGTAGTACTCCCCACTCAGAGGGTGTTGTGATGCTGCGTGGAGTTGCAGTACTCACTAGATGGCAAGAGAATTTCGATGTTGGAATGTTTTCGAGCAGTGCATGATGTGGAAGAGTTGGGTTTGAGTAGCCCTGGTATTGAGTCCTTGGAGCTTGGATGTTGAGTCGGGGGCGAGCCGGGGGTCTCTGTCTCTGTCAGGAGATGCGGGGAGATACGCAGGGAATATGCGGAGCAGAAACCAGAGATTTGAGTTGAGACGATCCTCGGTTGGATTGTATTTTTCTTGCATGAGGAAAAGAGGATTTCGTGACTTGCGTGTCACTGGGCCGGGATAGTGGTCACGGGGAGGGAGTTAGTGGGACACTTGGATCATGATACGGGTGACGTTGGGGGCTCAACTGTGGAGCCAAAAGCTGATCTGGTACTCAGTCTTGAAGAGGAATAGGAGAAAGGAGATTATCCTGATGACATCTAAGGACACTTTAGAGAGAGTGAACGATTCAGACGCTCGAAGACATGCTTCGGGCATGTGTATTAGATTTTGGAGGAAGCCGTGGTACGTATTTATCCTTGGTTGAGTTGTCCCATATCAACAGCCATCATTAGTGCATTGGTATGCCGCCCTTTGAGCTGTTGCATAGGAGGTGATGTCGGACCCTCATTGCTGAGGAGAGGTAACGCATGGACCTGAGAGTCCTTGCGAGCAGATCCAGAGCATGTGAGATACATGGAGTAGTGGCAAGGTCGTCAAACGGATTTCCCTAGGTAAGGGAAGAGGAAGGTATGTTGGGACTAGTGCAGTATGTGTATGCGAATACAAGAAGGGAACTCGTGAGAGTTGCTCAGAGAGTGCGAATGGGTCTCTCAGTCGTTCCGAAATGGATAAAGTGGGTTTTGGATCAGGGATCCGGTGATTCATGGTTTCCTAACCCTTATGGGTCGAGTGATCGTTGAGATTTGGAGCAGAATTGCATCGTGGGTGATTCTCGGTTACAGGGAGTAGTGGGCAGTACAGAGATCGTGCTTCAGTCGACAGAGCAGATTCAGCAGGTTAAACAGAGGTTATTGATCGCCTAGAGCTGACAGAAAAGTTATGCAGACAGGCCCTGGTACGAGCTTGAGTTTCAGGTCGGCGACTTCGTATTCCTGAAGGTCTCTCCTTGGAAAGGAGTGATTCGATTCAGGAAGAGGGGCAAGTTGGGGCCCCGGTATATTGGACCTTTTCGTGAGATTGTGAGGGGAGGACGGGTGGCCTACCGTTTGGAGTTGCCAACGGAATTGAGATAGATCCACGACACTTTTCATGTGTCGCAATTGAAGAAGTGTATAGCCGATGAGTCAGCAGTGGTTCCACTGGAGAACATTTAGGTGAATGCGAGCCTGAGTTATACTGAGAGACCAGTGGTCATCAGGGATCGGAAGATAAAGGTTTTGAGGAACAAGGAGGTACCTCTGGTATTGGTTCAGTGGCAACCCCGGAATGGATTGGAAACGACTTGGGAGTTGGAACGTGAGATGCGGGAGCAGCATCTGGAACTATTTTCAGAGTAAGACTTCGAGGGCGAAGTCTGATTCTAGTGGGGGAGAATTGTAACAGCCCGGAATCTCAAGTATTGTTGGAATTATATTTATGGGGTGTTTTAAGGGGGGACTCGGCGAGTTGGAGCCAGACTCGCCGAGTAGGATCGCAGACCTGGTCGCGGGTTCGTGACTGGACTCGACGAGTCCAGATAGGGACTCGGCGAGTCTGCGCTGTTTAGCGAAAACCCTAGCCGTTCAGGTTTGGGACGTATAAAGAGGACTTATTGGCCGTCATTGTTCGTTTTAGCCTTCTGAGAGGAACCCTAAACCGATTGTGTGCATCTGGAGCAAGGCTAAAGGCCATTGGTGGTTTTGAAAGAGTTGTTGTGCAAGGAAGAGAAGGGCTTGGCTAAAGGAACAGCAAGGGAATCACGTTCTGAGGTTTGGGGACACAGAGAGTGCATTATTCAGGTATGAATTCGGGTATACTCTGCTATGGTGATGTATTTAGAGGATTAGGGTTTATGGAACCCCCTTTTTGTGGATAGATTGAATATTACCCTAGTCCCCCAAATGATTGTAACACCGTGTTGGGACCTTTGGAGGTCCAGAATACCCCCATGTCTGTGCATTTCGGGAATTGGTGAAGGTTTTGGATTGAAATCCTTATGCCTTAGGTCAACATGTGAATTATAAGTCTTGGGGTGTAGCATGAGCACCGAAATGAGGACCATACATAATGGATCAGTCTAGGAAGGCCAGACCTATGAATGGTCGGAGCAGTTCTGACCTTAAGGAGCAGTTTGAGCGGCTGCATGGCATGGACTCGCCGAGTCAGATGAGCAGACTCGGCGAGTAGCTTGAAGAATAACTGGGACTCGTCGAGTTGTTCCTCAGACTCGGCGAGTGGAGTCGGGGTGGCCCCGCGATTCTTCCAGGAGTAACTCGTCGGGTCAAGGAGGATACTCGACGAGTAGAAGGGAAACCTTAGAGGATTAGAGGACGACTAGACTCGCCGAGTCGCCGGAGTACTCGCCGAGTCCGGTCGAGTTGACCGTGGACCGTTGACCAGAGTTGACCCATGTGTGATTTCTTAGGGTCAGTTAACGTGGAAGATAAAAGTATTAATAAGATATATATGATGTTATAGGGAGCTTGTAGCTCGACGGATCAAGTACGAGGGATTTCAGGAGTTGCTAACTTTCAGTATCCGCGAGGTGAGTCTTCTCACTATACTGTACCCGGAAGGGTTTGACTGTGTGACCGGAAGGTCGGATATGATATGTGATAAACGTGCTATATGTGGTAAGATAATTACTATGCGTGCTATGTATGTTTATATGGGCCGGAAGGCAATATGTATGGGCCGGAAGGCAATATGTATGGGCCGGAAGGCAATATGCTACGTGACCGGAAGGTCGGATATGATATGTGATATATGTGTTATATGTGGTAAGTTAATTGTTATATGTGTTGTGTATGTTTTATGGGCCGGAAGGCAATATGTTATGGGTCGGAAGGCGAATATGTTACGGGCCGGAAGGCGATTATGTTAAGGGTCGGAAGGCGGGTTGTGTTGTGGACATGTTAAGGGCCGGAAGGCGGGTTGTGTTGTGGACCGGAAGGTCAGGGCCTGGAAAGGCGTATATGCGTAAGTTGTATATTGGGGAACTCACTAAGCTTCGTGCTTATAGTGTTTTGTGTTATGTTGTTTTCAGGTTCTTTCAGTAACACGGGATGGCACCGGCTCGATTGTACACACCAGAGAAAGAGTCAAATTTTGGAGGATCCTGGTTTTCTATTCAAGTGAAAATGAAACTATGCTTTGTAATTCAATTATGAACGAGATTTTTAACAAGTGTTTTAATATTAAAATGATTATTTTAAATGAAAATTTTTCCTTGAAATTTACGGTGTTACAAAATCACTATTTAAAATTCAAATAATGTAAAAACACATGTTAACAAATAATATTAAACAATTATATATATATATATATATATATATATATATATATATATATATATATATATATATATAGAGAGAGAGAGAGAGAGAGAGAGAAAGAGAGAGAGTTAGGTTCAATTGAAAAAATAAAAAAGGTTGAGAATGGGGGAATCATTTTCAGCCACTCATTTAATTAACCTCTAAACATAAAGGACACGGTGACAAACTTGTAAATATGGTATAATAGCCTTCAATCACAAATACGTAAATGTAGAGAATTTGATAACAGTTGAAATTCATTCATTATTTTTCTCTTTCAATCCAACCTTCAATTCTGTTTGAATACGAACATATCTTCACATCTAAGATTAATTATAGTCCCAACATCATTAGAACAACATCATCGATAATCAACAAAAAATTCAATTCGTATCATTCATTCAACATCGTTCATCAAATAAAACATCGAAATTAAGGTTAGAAAAAGATCAAATCATTTTTTGTTTGAAATTTTCATATATTTCTCAACCAATCTACTATTTTGTAAGATTTAAGTAGTCAAAGTATCGTATTTATCACATTTTTAAAAAAGTTAACTTGTATGCACTCCAACTATTTGATGAAATGCATAAACTAAATTACCACGTTATATTCAGATGTGAATATGTTTTCTCACCTGAATCAATATGTGATTATTAAAACACAAAACAAATATGCAAGTCTGTATGTTATTCATATGTGAATAACATAAAAAATTATATATATTTCTAAAAACACATTGTAATATTCATATATGAATATATTGTGCAATATTCACATATGAATATACCAAATATTATTCATAAGTGAATATACGATCTAATATTCATAAATGAATATAATATGTACTATTATCATGTGATATATCATTTAATACTATATAATATTTACATATGAAAATATCATATAATATTCATAAGTGAATATACCATCTAACATTCACAAGTGAATATACTATGTAATATTCACAAGTGAATGCATCGTCTAATATTTAAATATGAATATACTATGTTTAGTATATGTTATATTAATATATGAATGATACTTAAATTGTAAAAAAAATTAATCATAATTTTTATTCATAAGTGAATAACGAATATACTTTAGTAAAAATCAGATTCATTTTTATTCACTTATGAATAACGATAGCTGGAAATATAAAAAAAAAATTATTTTATCTTAAAACTATATCAATATGGATGTCTATTTATAGAGAATAAAAAATCATGAATTTTGGTATATTTAAAATCATTTTTCGTTAAAAATAGTTTCTTAAAAATTAAAAAAAAATGAAAAAATTATGTTTTTGTATATATTGATGTAATGTTTAGCATAGTTTAAGGAAATATGTTTTGTTGGAAAACACATGAGCATTTCTTTCCCATTTCTACCGGTACGTTGAAGGCTTTTGCATCAAAAATAAATGATTGGTTGAGAATGATTCCCCCATTCTCAACCTTTTATTTTTCTCAATTGAAGCATTCTCTCTCTCTCTCTCTCTCTCTCTCTCTCTATATATATATATATATATATATATATATATATATATATATATATATATATATATACTAGTCGTTTGCCCGCGTAAAGCGGCGGCGGCGAATAGTTTCTTTCAAACAATTAGTTACATTCGGAGACATGTTATATTTCTAAGAACACTTGCACCATTATCGATCGGTTTCACAAAAATTAAAAGTGCAATGCCAAAACCAAAAAATATTGTGGTGATGGATTCCATGGAGGGAAAGAAGATTAAGATTTGAATTAATCTCCAATCAACTATACTTTATGCAAAAAAAATTAGGGAACTCCAATTTGAATGAGCTTTTAAATTTCAAACAATTTGTCGAAAAGAAGTGTTTCAGATTTCGAATGCACCAAATACCAGAGAAGAGATATTTTAGGAGTATAAGTTGAATCAAAATTGATGAAAATACAAATTCAATTCCTAAGAATAAGGAAATACTAATTTAAATGTGTTTTTAATACTTGTATCCCTAGCATTATCATTTGTAAGATATATATTATAATATTATTATATTAATAGTTGTTTGTACTTTAAGCTTAAAGATTTAAACGTCTTAAAAAAATATTATTATTATATTAATTCTATTTATAGAAATAGTAAGATTTCTTTTATAAGGTAACTAGCAGTGTACCCGCGCAAAGCGGCGGGGCGTGTAAATTCTTTCGATAATATGTTTCCTCTATAAAAATGTTATGTTACAAAAGAAAGTACATGTCGAAGACAAAATAATCAAACTATGGTGTTATTTGGGAGATGAAGTCATTTTTTGTTCATGGACGGTAGACTTTATAGCAGATGAGGGAACAAAGAGGTATATGCGATTGGAGGGATATTTGAATCAACATGCTAAATTTAAGGATATCTAAAAGGGTTCAAAATTTGAATGAATCCGGGATTTGAGGGAACTATATCAAATTGCTGAGAAATATAAGGAGATTTGATGATAAATATTTGAATTCAAAATTTGGTTAAAATTTAATATTATTTTATTAATGGTTACTTGTACTATCAGCTTCATCATTTGGACGTCTTAAAAAATATTATTATTATAATCAATCTATTTATAGAAATAGTTAGATTTTTTTTATAAGATAATATATATATATATATATATATATATATATATATATATATATATATATATATATATATATATATATATATATATATATATATATATATATATATATATATATATCAGAATTTATACATATTCAAAAATCAAATTTGAATTAACTAATTAATCATAATTACCCTGTTTAATCTAGTAACCAATTAAATATTAAATAATGATAATGATTAATTTAATTCAAATATTTATAACCATTTTGAATTCGATGTATATATCCAATATTAATTTAAACTGTTAATTAATCCCTTAGAACTATAACTATTTAACATTTCAAGTTTGCTAATTAAAGAAATGATTTTAAAATAAACTAAATAACATTATCCAAGATGCTTTTGGAGCTTCTACGATTTTCGAAAAACCATAGAAAATTTTGAAAATACCAACCCATCTAATTATCTTAGATATTGGCTATTTATTTAATCCTAGATAAAAATTCGGTTAAATCAAATTTTTTTTGGAGATAATTATCAAAAATATTTTAAATCATTAACACTCCAAGATTTCAACTCTACCCTAATAATAGCCTTATATTTGATTTCCATAAGAACAAATGAACAAAATACAAACTCAATCTTTTATGTGGTACAAATATCATTTAAACAATGCTCTCATACTATTAATAGGTTTTTTATTTTATTTTATATTTTATAGATTAATTATCATGACAACAGAAACAAACAATTTTAATCTTGAAAAACATATTCTAAAATCTACAAGGATCTTAACTTAATTAAATCATATTTTCTCGAACATTTTCCGACCACTACTGTCTAAAAACGTCATCTTTTCCGATCGGAGCTCATGACGATAATTGAAGATATTATTACTTGTGAGCCATTGAATCATATACTCCATATGTTTTTGTTGGTAAAGTACATGTACACTTTTGAGTATGGATACATTTTTGTAAGTATCGTACAATCTTAAGTAAAAAAGTATAAACATATTTTTATTATAGGTAAAATATAAATACATTTTATTGTAAAAATATAAATATATTGTTACAAATATAATATAAATTCTTTTTTAAAATTAATAATGAAATGAAATGCGTTATTATTCTGGTAATTTTCAATTTCTAAATTGAATAGTTTGCACATGAAAATAGGCATCTCTAAAATGAACAGTTTTGCTATTTTGCACATGAAACTGGGGCATCTAGAGTGGGGATTGGCATGTTTTTATCCTTTGGTAGATCTTGCACTTTTGGCCACGTGAATCAGTCTTCTCTTCTTCTCTCTCCAATGAAGCGACACTACCATAAAATAATACTAGTAAATAAAAAATAGTAAAAATGTTATAGGTGTCTACGCGAAATTCTTTTAGGCCCCAATCATATCACAAATTGGAATATCGCCTCAAACCTACTAGGATCCTAATACCACCATATAATAATATAATTTCGAACATAAAAAGAAAAAAATATATATAAAAAACAAACGCTTAAATCGGTTGACATATCAAACAAATCATAAAAATATATTCCAAAAACCTTATAATCCAATTCAACCCATGTTAGAACGACAATCGTTTTTTACTGAACACGTAAACTAAAATGTTTAATCTTTTTATTTTGTTGCCTTTAATTCATTAATCTTACTTTTGTTGAAACAAAATACATAACAATATACTCGGGAGAAGTATTCAATCACGATGGTCGTTCTTTTTTTTTTTTCTTTTTTTTTTAACCGGAAAATATAATATATAATTAACTTCTAAACTAACACCTAAATCTACCTATGTTTACAACAGGATTTGAAAATTCAACCTTAAGGAGGGAAAACGTCATCTGATACCGCTCAGCTAGTGTAACATACACATTTAGTTTTCGTGTTTTGTAATGAATAATATTTTGAAATATTATATAATTATGAGTATTGAGTTCTAACGGATAGTTTTACTATAACTGAAGTAAAACTATGTTTATAATCACTCGGAAAATATTGAAACTCTTATGAGATTTTAATCAAAATGAAAATATTAAAATTTAATGAAAATATAAAATTTGAAATAAGTAGAATTTTATTATTGAAAGTTGTAAAGAATCTCATTAGAAATATTTAGGTGAAAACCTCATCGAAATCCGAGTTATAACGAAGAAATTAGGATCAATCGAAGATACGCGACAAAACCGGCACGACACTGAATGATATAAAAAGTGAGTTTTTGATAAACTACTTTTTAGCCTTGGTGATCTAAATGAAAGTCGTAATATTTATTAAACCGAAATTTTTCATAAAAAGAACATCCAAATCTGACTTTGCATGAAAAAGTTATGATTTTTTTAAGTTTTGAAATAGTAGAAGACATCTAAAAACTCGAAATAAAGATCGAGCGATATTTATCTGATACAACCTAAACAAGAATCAAAGGTCTCGTCAATAGTAGTACAATGGTAAAAAGACTGACGAAAACGGACATCGGATGAAGAAGTTATGAATTTTTAACGGATTTTCTTGTCCCAGTTTGTTAAAATTAATAATTTTAAAAATAAAGTCAAAATTAGCCGACGAAGTCTAAACGAAAGTTGTAGAGCATAATTTTACCTAAGCGTGCATATAAAGAACGTCAAAAACAAAGCTCGTATGCGAAAGTTATGGATTTTAAAAGTTCAAGGCACAAAAACCGAGAAAAATGCGAAATCCGAGAAAATTCGCATGAACAGTACTCGGACACATCACTCGGATTCTCGTATGCATGCCGCGTGTACGACTCTCCGAAGCGAAGGTCCAATTGCAAGCTGTCGCATGTCGCATCCGTGTCTCGCCCTCGCTCCGCCACTTGTCTCGGCCTCACATGCGACGCGTTTCGCAACCCTCTCGCACCGAAGGCTCGGCCAATCTGAGACCGCCACCTGCCCTCCCTCCCTGTGTCAACCTGCAAACCGAGCCACCTGTCTTCCCTCCCTCGCATGAGAGCCACGTGCTCGCTTCTCCTTGCTTCGGATCCGAGACTCGCACCTATATAAAGGGTGCGAGACCTCCCAACTAATTTTTAGAAATTGGCACATTTTCACCCCTACACTCATATTTTTTACTATTTCAACTTCCCCCAAAGCCCCAGAATCATTTTTAGCACACGAAACTGTTGGAATAGTGTCTAAGGCTATAACTATATTCAGTGGTGCATGGTCCTTTTGGGTTGCCTTCACCATAGCAACTTGAAGGATGATTTGTTAAGAGAGAGTAAATATTATAAGGAATAATATTTGACTATTTGATTAATATAAGTCATAAATTAATTGGTATTAATTGGTGACTTAAAGAGATTAATTAAATAAGAGGGTATAAACTGTCAATTGTTTGATAGTTAGACTTTAGACTGTAAATCCATTAGGATGGACCTTGGACGGATTCTAAGAGCTTTAGGATAGCTCAAATCGTCCATATGGTTATCTATGGAATGGATTTGGATAGCCTTAAGAGAAGATTATCCAATTAGGGTTTAGGGTGAAACCCTTAAGGAGTCTAAAGGTATAAATAGGCCCTTGGGATGGGGAATTCGTGTACAACCTGACACACAACCTTAAGCAAGGATACTCTGGCCGATTTCATCCCCTCTCCTCTCTCCTAAATCATCTTGCTTGCTATTGGTGTTTGTAAGCCATTAGAGGAGTGACAATTGTGACTCTAGAAGCTCCAAGACAAACAAGATCAACAAGGGATTCAAAGGTATGATTCTAGATCTGTTTTAATATTGTTGTTTAACCTAATTAGCCATTAGAAGTCTTGGATTCAAAGATGTTTATTAGAAAGCCTAGATCCAAGCAATAGGGTTTTGCATGCGCACATAGGAAAGTTCTTATGGCTAAAACCCAACAGTGGTATCAGAGCCTAGATTGGTTTTCTTTAAATTGTTGCTTGAATAACTGAAACAAACCTGCAAAATTCGAATTTTTGGGTTTTGAGTCACTGACTCGTCGAGTTCCAAGGTGGACTCGTCGAGTCCCCTTGTGCACTCGGCGAGTCCAAGCGTCAGGAATGGCCAGATTCGGGATTTTTTCATAATTATCTTATGGAAACTTACCTTAATCATATTAGATCAATGTAAATCCGATTTTTTGATAAATATGATTATTATCTTGATCTAATTAAAGATATCTATCATCTAATAAAATATTTAATTTCTTTATATGATAATAATTAATTATTTTGGTAATTATCTTCAAAGAAATCAAGATAAATCAAATAAAGATAATTAGAATATTAATTGTTAATTGGAATTATTTGTTATTTGATCCTTCATGTTTTAAAATGTTTAAAACCTACCCTTAAGTTTTTGAAATTTATATTTGTGATTAAAATTTTAATTTAGACAACTTAAATTTCAAACCCTAGATTTTGAAAAAGTTTAAAATGCAACCCTATACTTATATAATATTACTAGAATAATATATATATATATATATATATATATATATATATATATATATATGTATAACTAAATGCTAGTCTTACCGCTAGTAGGCCTCATTCACGAAGCCGATCTATAAGGTGGGTATAAGGTTGCGGCCTATAAAATGGCGCTTAATGGGTGTACACTCACACCCACCGCTTGCTTGATTGGTGGAGGGTCGTTAGCCGAACGAGTAGGATAGGTCAACCTCATCCTCGCATTAAAAGTATAATAAGAAATACGAAGTAACTAAATTTTTAAATTTCCCAATCTTAGTTACTTTAGGAAAAGTGAATTGATGCAATCCCATGAAATTACACTTTTCACCTTGCTAAGATGTTAGTGGAGCGTGTGTGGTTTACCGGCACACTAATTGGTTCTAAGCGAAGGTGGCAAAGGGTGATTCATTGTTTATCATAGTTCGATGGAGCGTGTGTGGTTTACCGGCACATCGAATAGGTGATCGTTACAATGAAGGCACCATGTGAATTTGCATGGTAATTCACACCCGCTTTGTGATCCTCGGCATCCCAGTCACAAACAAGAGGGGCATATCGAGATTTAAACATGCCATTGAATAGTTCAATGAATCTCATCCGAATCTAGGAATTCGCAAAAACACTTAGGACTAAAAGTTTAAGTTTTGTGATGGAGAATTAGTGAATCGTCATTCACTTACCTTCAATTTATTTGCATGTTGGATTACGGCATCCCTTTTCTAGTATGTAAATGTTATTGTTGGATCCTAGCCCTAATTTTTCTTATTGGGTGATAATTAGGGATTCTTGTTCTAATCTATCTTTGTCCTTTCTATAGATGTCAAACGCAAACAACGCTGCTGCTAGTTCTTTCACGTTGATGAGCCTTTGCCAAAAGGTCACCTTCGATGGAACGAACTTTGGCGAATGGATAAGATACATTCGCACCATTGCTCGCTATGAGGATAAAGAGTATGTCCTCG
Organism: Lactuca saligna; assembly: GCF_052625555.1. Classification (NCBI taxonomy): domain Eukaryota; kingdom Viridiplantae; phylum Streptophyta; class Magnoliopsida; order Asterales; family Asteraceae; genus Lactuca; species Lactuca saligna. The sequence goes on from NC_136421.1 coordinate 312,023,606, forward strand.
ACGAGAAGCTCGAGAAAATCAACCCCGAAGTTGCTACTCCCGCCGAAATCACCGCCTTTGAAACTCATGAGCGAGATGCGACGAAAGTACATTGCATCATGATCGCCACCATGAACTCCGAATTCCAAAAGTCCTACGAGGACATGTATCCATACGAGATGCATCAACACTTGTTGGAGAGGTACCACCAAAACGCGAGACAAGAGCGTTACGAGATCTTCACTAACATGATTTCCGCCAAGATGGGTCATGGAGAATCTCTTACCGTGCACTTGCAAAAGATGCAAAGGTATGTCGACCGCCTTCGCAAGTTAAATGTTGACTTCGGCGAAGACTTGGCGATCGACATGGTGCTTCACTCTTTGCCTCCGATGTACAATCAATTTAGGATGACCTACCACATGAACAAAGAGGAGGTCACTCTAAGTAAACTCCAAGGTCTCTTGAGGGTTGCTGAGAGCAATTTCAAGGACAAGCCTGTTGCACCAACTCCCAATCCATCCGCTGCTCCTGTCTTGGCTATTGGTCAAGGGAAGGGAAAGAAGAGGAAAGCTTCTTCAAATAACTATCGAAAGGTGAAAGCCCGAGATGGTTCCTCTTCTAGTGGGACCAAAGTTGATCCCTCTAAGCCCTGCTCTAACCCGAAGGAGGCAGAGTGCCACCACTGCCACAAGATATGACATTGGAAGAGAAGCTGCCCGGATTACCTGCAAGCCATCAAGGAAGGAAAGATCAAGCCATCTTTCGCAGGTATATATGCAATAAAATCTAACGATTCTAATCATGCTATTTCTTGGGTTCTTGACACCGGTTGTGGTTATCACATTTGTTCTAATGTGCAGGGACTAAGAAGAAGTAGGGATGTGGAGCAAGGAAGGATAAATCTAATCATGGGGAACAGAAGATCGTCGCCTGTGACCAAGATTGGAGTGTATTCTTTAGTGCTTAAGAATAGTTTAGTTTTAGATTTGAACAATTGTTGCTATTCGCCAGAAATGGCTAGAAACATCATTTCATTTCATGGTTTATATAGACAAGGATTTAGATTTTCTTTTAATAATGAGAATGGTTCTATTTTGGCTTATCTAAATGGTGTCTTTTATTTTGAAGCTATACCATGTAATGGAATATATGAAACTGTTATGATTGTTGATAACTTAGGAAATGATGTTTTGAATATTGATTCTTCCACTAGTATGGATAAAGCATCCTTGTGGCATTGTCGTCTTGGACATGTCAACAAGAAACGCATAGCCCAACTCCAAAAGGATGGAGTGTTGGAGTCATTCGACCTTAGGGAAGATGACACATGCGAGTCTTGTTTACTTGGAAAGATGACTAAGTCACCCTTCACGAGTACTTGTGAAAGGGGTGAGGGACTATTAGACCTAATACATACCGATGTATGTGGACCTTTTAGATCAACCACGAAGGATGGGAACCGCTTCTATGTGACCTTTACCGATGATTATAGTAGATATGGGTATATCTATTTAATCAAGCAAAAGTCAGAAACCTTTGAAAAGTTCAAAGAGTTCAAGAATGAAGTGGAGAATCAATTGGGCAGGAAAATCAAGATGCTTCGATCCGATCGAGGAGGAGAGTACCTAAGTCTTGAATTCCACGATTATCTCAAGGAGTGTGGAATAGTTTCGCAATTGACGCCTCCTAGGACACCGCAGTTGAATGGTGTGGCAGAAAGGCGTAATCGAACCTTATTGGATATGGTTCGCTCTATGATGAGTCGTGCTTCACTACCTATCTTCTTTTGGGGGTATGCCTTAGAGACTGCCGCCCATATCCTTAACCGAGTCCCTACTAAGAAGGTTGCCAAAACACCTCACGAGATGTGGACGGGGAAAGCTCCCTCGTTGGCACATATCAAGGTTTGGGGTTGCGAGGCTTTCGTAAGACGAGATACTCACGACAAGCTTGAACCTCGAAGTGAGCGATGTATTTTCATCGGCTACCCGCAAACTTCCTTTGGATATCTCTTCTATAGACCGAAAGATAATGTTATCTTTGTTGCGAGGAGAGGAGTTTTCCGAGAGCGAGAACTCATAAGCCAAGGAGACAGTGGGAGGCAAATCAAACTTGAAGAGATTCAAGAGTCGATAGATGAAGGAACCTCTACCGCTGGCATTCAACCCGAGGAGGAAACTCCGGTTGAACCGATTGACGAATCCTTACCTCTTAGACGTTCCGATAGAGTTAGAGTTCATCCCCAGTTTTATGGTTTTCATATTACTACCGAAGGGGACACGTATATTAGTGATGGTACACTAGTAAATATTGATGAACCTAATAGCTATAAGGAAGCCATGGCAGGCCCGGAGTCTGCGAAATGGAAAGAGGCGATGGATAGCGAGATCCAATCCATGTACGATAACCAAGTTTGGAATTTGGTTGATTACGTGCCCGAACGTAAGACCGTAGGGTGCAAATGGATCTTCAAGAAGAAGACCGACGTGGATGGGAATGTACACACATATAAGGCGCGATTGGTTGCGAAGGGCTTTACTCAAACTCCCGGAGTTGACTATGATGAGACCTTCTCACCAGTTGCGAAGATTAAATCTATTAGAGTGATGCTAGCAATTGCCGCATTTCATGATTATGAGATTTGGCAAATGGATGTCAAGACCACTTTCCTTAACGGAAAGTTGGCTGAGGATGTTTACATGGCTCAGCCAGAGGGGTTTGTGGATCCGAAGCATCCGAATAGAGTGTGTAAGCTTGAGAAGTCCATTTATGGACTTAAACAAGCGTCTCGTAGATGGAATCTTTGCTTCGATGAGAAAGTCAAAGAGTTTGGATTTGTACGAAGCGAAGACGAATCTTGTGTATATGTCAAAGCCAGTGGGAATATAGTAAGCTTCCTCATTCTATATGTCGATGACATATTACTCATAGGAAACGACATCCCGACTCTGCAGGAGGTTAAGTCCTGGCTCGGGAAGTGCTTCGCTATGAAGGACCTCGGAGAGGCTTCTTACATTTTGGGAATAAGGATAGTAAGAGAAAGAAGTAAGAGACTAATTGGACTTAGTCAGAATACTTACTTGGAGAAGGTACTAAAACGTTTTAGTATGGAAAACTCAAAGAAGGGAGAACTACCGATACAAGGAAATGCCAAGTTGAGTAAGACTCAAAGTCCGAGTACCGAAGCTGAGATAGCAGAAATGAGCCGAGTACCATACGCTTCCGCAGTTGGCTCAATCATGTACGCTATGACTTGTACTCGCCCTGTTGTAGCCTTTGCTTTGAGCATGGTTAGCAGATATCAAGGGAACCCTGGCAAAGCACATTGGATTGCGGTGAAGAACATCCTTAAGTACCTTCGGAGGACGAAAGAATGGTTCTTAGTCCTTGGAGGGAGTGATGACTTGAAGGTGCGAGGGTATAGTGACGCCAGCTTTCAAACCGACAGGGACAACTACCGTTCGTAGTCGGGCTGGGTCTTTACCCTAAATGGAGGAGCAGCGACATGGAAAAGTTCCAAGCAAGAAACCGTAGCTGATTCAACGTGCGAATCAGAGTACATCGCAGCGAGCGAAGCGTCGAAGGAGGCAATATGGCTGAAGAACTTCATCGGTGATCTTGGAGTTGTGTCGGCCATAAAGGAGCCCATGGAGATTTTCTGTGATAACGAAGGTGCGGTTGCCTTGACCAAGGAACCGAGGGATCATGGTAGATCTCGGCATATCGACAGAAAATATCACTTCATTAGACATCGTGTAGAAGAAGGACAACTCGTAGTGAAGAGGATATCATCAGAAGATAACCCAGCAGATCCGCTTACGAAGGGACTGAGTAGGGTTAAGCACTTGCAGCATGCTAGGAGTATTGGGCTGAAGGATGATATTAGCATAGATTAGATAGTATTAGAAACGTATAATAGATAAATGTAATTGACATTTGATGATTAAATAAAGAAGTTTTATTTATGAGTAAAGTTACCATCACATGTTAGTTGTTTAACTATTGTTTCACTTTGCATGTTTTGACTTCCAGAATAATTGAGTTTATTAGGAATAATCGAATTATTCAAATGGTCCACAATCGTTCATATGTTGGGAGTAGATATGAATGAAGATTGTCATGAATTGGTGTGTAGAATGTCTAAATGGTGTTAGACATAGCAAGGGTTGCTGCAACGTTCATGAGTGCTTATGAACTGGTTTTGAGCATTGGAGTAAACCCGCACTTGCTGGAATCACCTTATGGAATACGATATAAAAGGTGATCGCGAGACGATAATATCATATGGTCTTAAAACCTAGATATATGGTTTATTATTTGTTAATTGATTGTGCATTGATAATGCGAAAACGCATCAGTAACTTGATGTTATAAAACACATTGTTGTGTATAGTTGGTTAATGAATAAGTAAATGCATATAAGTCGAAGTTTATCTGTAAATTTTATCCTAAGAGGGTAGAAGAGATATCTTGGCCACTCGATGATTTGATTTGACTTATGTGCCGGGCCCGGTTAGAACTGAATTGATGTGTTCGATTAAGTTCTATGTCAAATAAATCGGAGATCGAGAAATCTAAATGCTAGACTAACCATTCCATAGGATTGTCAGCATGATATCTAACAGAGGACTGTACGATCCCTTATCTAAAGGACAAGATTGATTAGATCAGAGTTGACAGCGTCTTTGAGAGCTACGATTGCAAACCGTATTGTACTTGTATAGTTACTAGACTTATCCAAGTGGGAGACTGTTGAAATAGTGTCTAAGGCTATAACTATATTCGGTGGTGCATGGTCCTTTTGGGTTGCCTTCACCATAGCAGCTTGAAGGATGATTTGTTAAGAGAGAGTAAATATTATAAGGAATAATATTTGACTATTTGATTAATATAAGTCATAAATTAATTGGTATTAATTGGTGACTTAAAGAGATTAATTAAATAAGAGGGTATAAACTGTCAATTGTTTGATAGTTAGACTTTAGACTGTAAATCCATTAGGATGGACCTTGGACGGATTCTAAGAGCTTTAGGATAGCTCAAATCGTCCATATGGTTATCTATGGAATGGATTTGGATAGCCTTAAGAGAAGATTATCCAATTAGGGTTTAGGGTGAAACCCTTAAGGAGTCTAAAGGTATAAATAGGCCCTTGGGATGGGGAATTCGTGTACAACCTGACACACAACCTTAAGCAAGGATACTCTGGCCGATTTCATCCCCTCTCCTCTCTCCTAAATCATCTTGCTTGCTATTGGTGTTTGTAAGCCATTAGAGGAGTGACAATTGTGACTCTAGAAGCTCCAAGACAAACAAGATCAACAAGGGATTCAAAGGTATGATTCTAGATCTGTTTTAATATTGTTGTTTAACCTAATTAGCCATTAGAAGTCTTGGATTCAAAGATGTTTATTAGAAAGCCTAGATCCAAGCAATAGGGTTTTGCATGCGCACATAGGAAAGTTCTTATGGCTAAAACCCAACAGTGGTATCAGAGCCTAGATTGGTTTTCTTTAAATTGTTGCTTGAATAACTGAAACAAACCTGTAAAATTCGAATTTTTGGGTTTTGAGTCACTGACTCGTCGAGTTCCAAGGTGGACTCGTCGAGTCCCCTTGTGCACTCGGCGAGTCCAAGCGTCAGGAATGGCCAGATTCGGGATTTTTTCATAATTATCTTATGGAAACTTACCTTAATCATATTAGATCAATGTAAATCCGATTTTTTGATAAATATGATTATTATCTTGATCTAATTAAAGATATCTATCATCTAATAAAATATTTAATTTCTTTATATGATAATAATTAATTATTTTGGTAATTATCTTCAAAGAAATCAAGATAAATCAAATAAAGATAATTAGAATATTAATTGTTAAATGGAATTATTTGTTATTTGATCCTTCATGTTTTAAAATGTTTAAAACCTACCCTTAAGTTTTTGAAATTTATATTTGTGATTAAAATTTTAATTTAGACAACTTAAATTTCAAACCCTAGATTTTGAAAAAGTTTAAAATGCAACCCTATACTTATATAATATTACTAGAATAATATATATATATATATATATATATATATATATATATATATATATATATGTATAACTAAATGCTAGTCTTACCGCTAGTAGGCCTCATTCACGAAGCCGATCTATAAGGTGGGTATAAGGTTGCGGCCTATAAAATGGCGCTTAATGGGTGTACACTCACACCCACCGCTTGCTTGATTGGTGGAGGGTCGTTAGCCGAACGAGTAGGATAGGGCAACCTCATCCTCGCATTAAAAGTATAATAAGAAATACGAAGTAACTAAATTTTTAAATTTCCCAATCTTAGTTACTTTAGGAAAAGTGAATTGATGCAATCCCATGAAATTACACTTTGCACCTTGCTAAGATGTTAGTGGAGCGTGTGTGGTTTACCGGCACACTAATTGGTTCTAAGCGAAGGTGGCAAAGGGTGATTCATTGTTTATCATAGTTCGATGGAGCGTGTGTGGTTTACCGGCACATCGAATAGGTGATCGTTACAATGAAGGCACCATGTGAATTTGCATGGTAATTCACACCCGCTTTGTGATCCTCGGCATCCCAGTCACAAACAAGAGGGGCATATCGAGATTTAAACATGCCATTGAATAGTTCAATGAATCTCATCCGAATCTAGGAATTCTCAAAAACACTTAGGACTAAAAGTTTAAGTTTTGTGATGGAGAATTAGTGAATCGTCATTCACTTACCTTCAATTTATTTGCATGTTGGATTACGGCATCCCTTTTCTAGTATGTAAATGTTATTGTTGGATCCTAGCCCTAATTTTTCTTATTGGGTGATAATTAGGGATTCTTGTTCTAATCTATCTTTGTCCTTTCTATAGATGTCAAACGCAAACAACGCTGCTGCTAGTTCTTTCACGTTGATGAGCCTTTGCCAAAAGGTCACCTTCGATGGAACGAACTTTGGCGAATGGATAAGATACATTCGCACCATTGCTCGCTATGAGGATAAAGAGTATGTCCTCGACGAGAAGCTCGAGAAAATCAACCCCGAAGTTGCTACTCCCGCCGAAATCACCGCCTTTGAAACTCATGAGCGAGATGCGACGAAAGTACATTGCATCATGATCGCCACCATGAACTCCGAATTCCAAAAGTCCTACGAGGACATGTATCCATACGAGATGCATCAACACTTGTTGGAGAGGTACCACCAAAACGCGAGACAAGAGCGTTACGAGATCTTCACTAACATGATTTCCGCCAAGATGGGTCATGGAGAATCTCTTACCGTGCACTTGCAAAAGATGCAAAGGTATGTCGACCGCCTTCGCAAGTTAAATGTTGACTTCGGCGAAGACTTGGCGATCGACATGGTGCTTCACTCTTTGCCTCCGATGTACAATCAATTTAGGATGACCTACCACATGAACAAAGAGGAGGTCACTCTAAGTAAACTCCAAGGTCTCTTGAGGGTTGCTGAGAGCAATTTCAAGGACAAGCCTGTTGCACCAACTCCCAATCCATCCGCTGCTCCTGTCTTGGCTATTGGTCAAGGGAAGGGAAAGAAGAGGAAAACTTCTTCAAATAACTATCGAAAGGTGAAAGCCCGAGATGGTTCCTCTTCTAGTGGGACCAAAGTTGATCCCTCTAAGCCCTGCTCTAACCCGAAGGAGGCAGAGTGCCACCACTGCCACAAGATATGACATTGGAAGAGAAGCTGCCCGGATTACCTGCAAGCCATCAAGGAAGGAAAGATCAAGCCATCTTTCACAGGTATATATGCAATAAAATCTAACGATTCTAATCATGCTATTTCTTGGGTTCTTGACACCGGTTGTGGTTATCACATTTGTTCTAATGTGCAGGGACTAAGAAGAAGTAGGGATGTGGAGCAAGGAAGGATAAATCTAATCATGGGGAACAGAAGATCGTCGCCTGTGACCAAGATTGGAGTGTATTCTTTAGTGCTTAAGAATAGTTTAGTTTTAGATTTGAACAATTGTTGCTATTCGCCAGAAATGGCTAGAAACATCATTTCATTTCATGGTTTATATAGACAAGGATTTAGATTTTCTTTTAATAATGAGAATGGTTCTATTTTGGCTTATCTAAATGGTGTCTTTTATTTTGAAGCTATACCATGTAATGGAATATATGAAACTGTTATGATTGTTGATAACTTAGGAAATGATGTTTTGAATATTGATTCTTCCACTAGTATGGATAAAGCATCCTTGTGGCATTGTCGTCTTGGACATGTCAACAAGAAACGCATAGCCCAACTCCAAAAGGATGGAGTGTTGGAGTCATTCGACCTTAGGGAAGATGACACATGCGAGTCTTGTTTACTTGGAAAGATGACTAAGTCACCCTTCACGAGTACACATGCGAGTCTTGTTTACTATGTGGACCTTTGTTGTTCCTTGTTTCTCTTTGCTTCTGCCATATTGAAGTATATATATGACATAATGTTTTATTGTATCTATTATTGAACTCACTAAGCGTCAGCGCTTACCCTCTCAATGTTTAACAATTGCAGGAGATAAGCAACCCGTATAGTTATATACTGATAGAAGATTTTGAATAGTTTGAAACTACTGTATTTTGTACTCCCGTATGTATAAAACTATAGTATCTTGGGTAGTTGTGTAATATATAACACTTTGTAATAGTTGGTTTGTATCCAATCGTTTGTAATCAATTTATCAATGTAAAATATTGTTTTTATGAATATGCATGTAGTATGTTTTGGAGTAACAATTGTCAAATATGAAAGTGTGGGTATTTCAGTTAGAAACCCTTTGGGTTTTTTTTTATCATAATCTATTAGGATGGATGGAGTCCTCATTCAGCTCTTTCATCCCACTTCACATCAACTTTTCTTTCGTTTCATTTTAGACAAAACTACAAAAACAGTCCTTGTGGTATGCATTTTTCTAAGGTTTGGTCCAAACCTCGACTTTTTTTGGTTTTATGGTCATTTTGAGCTAGTTTCGTTGTGGATTTGGACCCTCAATAATCTGAAATGACTATAATACCCTAAAGGTATTTATTTTCTAATTTTCTTTCATTTTTTTTAAATCTAATACTTATTTATCTATTTAAACAATTAAAAATTAAGAGGACTCTCTCTCTCTCTCTCTCTCTCTCGCTTTATCGACTAATTGTCAATCTTTGAAGACTCAAATTTCTCTCTACAGGTTCTTCCAATGTGGGTCTCTTTGATTTCCATAATTTATTCAAAAATTCCCTTTTTGATTCTTTTATCTGTGAAGCTACTTTAAAAAAGTATATCTTTGTGAGGTCTAATTGTTTATTATCGACTGTTCTACTATTGGTTTGATGATTCAAACCTTTTAAAGCCTTGAATATGATGGAAAACACTTTGATTTTATGGAAGAGGGGTATTATTAATTATTATCTCTCTCTCTCTCTCTCACACACACACACACACTCTCTCTCTCATTCTAACATCTCCAAAATCACGATTTTTTTTTCATTTTTAAATAAAGTAAAATTGTTGTTTTTAGATACCATCCAAATCAAAACCATTCGTTTACAAAACATTTTTCTCAAAATGGAAATTTTATATTAGAGTGTCCGCAAATCGATATCATCAAAACAAAGAAAAGGTGCACGATCACGCCTTCGCCTTGTCACGATCATCTGAAGTACTTGAAACAATAAACTAAAACAGTAAGCACAAAGCTTAGTGAGTTCCCCCAAGATACCACCACATAAACATATACCAACATGTATATTGGATCCACAGTTAACATACTGGATTGCCCCTGAGTCCACAACATGAGTCTGGATTGCCTTCCAGCCCACAAAACATGTATGGCTTACTCCCGAACCCACAACATAAGTCTGGCTTGCCTTTCGGTCCCACAACTTATGTTTGACTTGCTCTTGAGCCAACAACAAAAATCTGGCTTGCCTTTCCAGCCCACAACTTATGTATGGCTTGCTCCTAGGTTTGTTGGTTTCAACACAAGCAATGTTGCCTCAACCTGACCTTTCTAAGTCGACATATACAACAGATAAACATATAATCACCAAACAGGTAATCATACGGATCTATAGATCACTACCTTATAACGAGATCCTATATACCAGGATACATAACCTAGTGGGCCGACATTCGTGCCTTCGACCCACAAGTACAGTGAGGAAAACTCACATCTAAGTCTGAAAAGATAGTACACAACACAACTCCGCATACCAACTCTACTGGTCTCCTTTATAAAAAATAGTGACCTTGTCTCAAACTATTGTCCAAAATACCCAAAATACCCTTAGGTCATACTTGGTCAAAACCCTGAATAAAGTTAAAGGCCAAAATTCAACCAAATCAACTCAAGCTAAGTACGCCCTGCGTACTCATCATGTATGGATGGCGTACTCACAATCAAGATATGGGGCTCCAAGGGAGTACAAGCAACGTACTCAAAAGTACACGCAATGTACTCGAACAAAATTCACTTCCCCATTAAGTGCTTATTTCATGAATTCATTTCATTCAATTGTTGATCTACCCCCAAATATCATTCTAAATCATAAAGTTTCCATCTTTATGAGTTTGCATGCATATAAACTGCCCAACACCAAAACCCTAACTTGTCTTGAACACTTAAAATCTCTAACATTTTCATGGAAGGGAATAAAGGACCAAGATCACGTTTTTATGCTTCCAAATAACTCCATATTGGATAAAGTTTTCAACTTTTCCCGTTAGAATGGTCCAAACACCCAAGATCAAGTCTTTAAGTCTCAAAGGGACCAAAAGTTCATCTTTATCAACTTAACCCATTAAGTCCAAGTCTCCAACCTTCAGATCTGAATAAAAATGATGTTAGATGGATAAAGTTTCCAACATTATCCATGACAAGGTCACAAACTATGAAGATCTAAACTCTATGCACTAAAATAACCAAAACCTCATAATACCCAAAACTAGCTAGATGTAACAAATGCATTATCAAGATTCAAGCTTTATACATTTAGAAGAAAGATCAAGGTGAACAAGTTCTGGATCTACAAGCTCTAATGCAACCAACACTTCTCCAACGAGCTCCTTCTTCTCCAAGATGCACCAAGAACACTTCAAAGAACTTAAATGTAACATCCGGATTTTACCAGGTATCTTGTAAGTTTAAATTTTGTTATATTGTGAGAAGGACTCGGCGAGTTGGGGCTCAGACTCGCCGAGTAGGGACGCAGAATCGATCACTGGTGCACGCTTGGACTCGGCGAGTCCAAGGTATGGACTCGGCGAGTCTGCGCTGTGTATTGAAACCCTAAATCTCCGGGTTTGAGGCCTATTTAAAGGGCCTTATGGCCTTCATTTGTGCTCATCCAACCCCCAGAGAGTGTCCCTAGAGTTCTTGAGCGTTTTGTGAAGGGAAGAGAGCCAATCTTGATCTTGGGTGTGTTGTTTAGCAAGAAGAAGGAGGCCCTAGGCAAGAGGAAGCAAAGGAGGTTGCTATTTCGTGGGTTTGGAGCTTGGATCATCACTCTAGAGGTATTATTTTCGGACCATTCTCTGTTTGGTGAAGCTTGATGCAATTTAGGGTTTAATGTGGTCATTTATGGGGTGATTTGGTGCCCCTTTGGTTCCCTCTTTGAGTTGAGACCATGGATCTGGATCCATAGAGGTCCAGAGGGCCTCACTCATCAAGCTTTATGGGTGGAAGTGGAGCCCTTGACTTTGTGTTGAAGTATTTGAGTCAAAAACATCATTTGTGACCATGTAGAGGTTATTTATGCATCAAGATTGTGACTTTACGTGCTAAATAAGCATGGAGGGACTGGATCTATGGATTACTGGACTGGATCTGACCTTTAGAGCAAGATTGAGTCAGTGCATGGCACGGACTCGCCGAGTCCGAAGAACAGACTCGGCGAGTAGCATGAATGTTGCCCGACCACTCAGCGGGTGGCCTCGCCGAGTTGGGAAAGGTGAACTCAGTGAGTCAAGGGGGAGACAGGAAGGACAGGTGGACCGAGTCAAACTGGACTCGCCGAGTTGTTCTTGAGACTCGGCGAGTTGAGTCGTGGTGGCCCCACCACTCGTGCCAGGTGGAGCTTGTCGAGTTGGGGGAAATGCTCGACGTGTCAAGGGAGGGTTCCAGGGAAATTGGTGCATGCGCACAGACTCGCCGAGTCGCCATAGTGCACTCGCCGAGTCCGGTCAAAGTTGACCGTTGACCGTTGACCAAGAGTGACTTGTTATAGTGTGGTCAACCCTAGTTGGGAAAGTGTTAATTAGAGATGTATTGTGCTATAGGGGGACTACAGCTCGGCGGATCGAGTGTTAGCGATTTCAGGGTTACGATTTACCGAAACACACGAGGTGAGTCTTCTCACTATACCTTACCTTGAGTAGGTAACCAGAGCTACGTGATAGAGTAATTGTATGCTATGTGTTGTACTGCATGATTTCTATGTGATTTATGTGGTGCATGTTTATCAGAGTTAGAACCTGAGGGTTCACAGAGCTTGGGTGCACGGACCCACAGAGTTATAGCCTAGAGTGGCAAATATGTGTTATATGTGGTATTTTGGGGAACTCACTAAGCCTTGTGCTTACAGTGTTGATGTTATTTGTTTCAGGTACTAGTGACGACCGCGGGAAGGCGCCGGCTTGATCCGTACACACACGTTTGGAGTTTGACATGTCGATCTTGGGATTTTGTACTGTTTGGTTGAACAATTAAATGGTTGTTTTATGAATATTAATGGAATTATGTTTGATATAAAAATGAAAAATTGGTTTTAAATTTTCGGTGTTACATTAAAACACCTTATTTTTATCAAAAGGCTCAAACTAGGGTTACAGTTTCATGGGAGGACGTTGGAGATGTGGTGCTTGAGAATGGAGAGGGTTTATGGGAGTTAAGGGGCTTAAATAGGGTTCAAAACCCTTAAATTAGCATTTGGAACTTGATTGCGTACACCCAACGTACTACTAGTAGACCTAACATACTAGGTTTGAGTCCGCAATCACACTTGCTTAGCACACCCAACGTACTCCCCGTACGCCCAACGTACTAGGCTCAACCCAAAACCCTTCTAACTTCGAACGGTTATAACTTCTTTATTCTAACTCCAGTTTCGACATTTATTATATCCAAGGAAAGGTGTTGAAGAACCCTACAATATTATCTAAATATCTTGGACTAAAAACTTCTTGAACAAAAATCTGTATTTCATGCATGAACTTGACCTATGACTTTTTATCTTTATACCATTCGGCTTAAAACACAATTCAAAGGTTAAGATCTCGTATTTATCAATGTCTCCATCCAAAGGTCTAAACATTACCTCCTTAAGTCCCAAATCCTTTACAAAATCGACTCCTAGACCATGGCCTAGAATAAGAAATGATAGGAAACAGGATGTCAGAATTCTCCCCCACTTAAACTGGATTTCATCCTCAAAACCTGTCTTGGTTAGAATCTTTGAAGTTAATGTAAGATCTTTCTAACCCCTCAAAAATCAAGTCACCTATATAGAGGAGTCGATAGATTACTTGTATACCTACATCTTTGAACAAGCAACCTGATAACTTGAAAATACTCAACTGCAACTAGAACTGTAAGACCCAACTGCCAAAGAGAACCACTTAAACTGGGAACTCTCAAACTACAACCACAATCCAACTTTATCAATATACACCTCACGAATGGAACCCATCAGTCTAAACTTCAGAAACCATACTCTAAGACTGATAATCCTCCCAATGTCATACCTACCTCTAGTCCCTGACTAGGAACACCACCAAGCCATGCAGAAAGAATAATTAAAAGACACCGTTCGTGAATTTCTACTAATCCCAAATACAAAAGTTGTGCCCAAATACACCTTAAATACATACTTGACTTCCTGAGAAGTCATCACCAACCCACTGCTCCCATGTGCATATTGATGGTCTATCCAAGAATTCCACGTTGCATCCAAAAAAATCATGCAAATTTTAAACTTTTTAAAACATTTTTAAAACCAAAGATTATTACAAAACTTATTCTCAAAATAGTATAATGTCAAAGTATCCCATAATCAATCATAAAAATCATGAAATATGAGGAGTTGTACGATCATGCCTTCGCCAATTTTAAACTTCTTAAAACATTTTCAAAGCCAATGATTATTACAAAACTTGTTTTCAAAATAGTATAATGTCAAGGTATCCCATAAACACTCATAAAAATCGTGAAATATGAGGAGATGTATGATCACGCCTTCGACTTCTCGCGATCATCAGAGGTACTTGAAACAAAATCAACAACTGTAAACCTGAAGCTTAGTGAGTTTCCAGAAAATACCAACAACATACATATATAACCATATCATATAAACAAATACAACGTGCATAATGAGCCATCAATATGACTGGACTGCCTCACAGACCATCAGTCTATCTAGACCGCTCTCTGAGTGTTCGGCACGTATGGACCGCCTCTCAGGGCTTTCAGTCTATCCGGACCGCTCTTCGGGCCTTCAGCCTGACTATATGCCCTCTTGGATCTGCAGTCTATCAGGTCCGCTGTGGGTATCTTGGCCTACAACACAAAGCAGGACCTACCTCAACCAAATCCCCCAAACCAACAAACATATGCACATAGATATAAGCAAATAGTCATGCAGATCTAAGAGATCACTAACATAGAAACCATCCTATAACGTGCATTAAACCCAGATACAAATCCAAAAAGGGTCGGCATTGGTGCCTTCGACCCTGTTAGTATAGTGAGGACAACTCACCTCTCAAGTAGCTTAGAATGATAATATCTACCCCCTCTAAGTACAGCTCTAACACCAGTCCCTACACCCATCAATGATCCAATTCCATAAATCCCCAAATTACCAAAATAACCCAAGAAGTCAAACTAGTCAACCATTGGTGAAATGAAAAGTCAACAGTCAATGTCAACAGTCCATGTTGACCCAACTCGTCGAGTGCAGGTCACTTACTCGTCGAGTCCTTCCAGAACTTGAGGAATCGTGAAGATCCTAGTTGAATCGTCGAGTTCCCAGGTAACTCATTGAGTTCATGCATGTCCAATTTTCGGGAAAACCATATCTGACTCATCGAGTCGTCTTGCTGACTCGCCGATTTCATGCAGAAACCCTCAAAGCCTAATCTTCATCGGATTCGCCGAGTTGCCCATGCAACTCGTCGATTCGCTTCAGTCCTTTCTCCATTCAGATGTTTATAAGCCACCCCAAAGCTCCATATTACATATCTAAGTTCCTAGGGCATACTACCTATGTAAGTTTACATCCCAACTCTAAAAGTCACATGCCTGCTCATTCCTTTCTCCGAACTCGGAAAACTGGAAGGACATAACCCTCGCTATAGATAGTGACATACCATGTAACGGTTGTATTAGGTATCTAAACCCATAACTAAAATTGGTACGTACTTGAATTGATAGTGGCATGATCCTTTTGGCTTGCCTTCACACATGCAATTAGTCGGGATGATAATTAAGGAAGAGGAAGAATTTATTAATTGACTAATAAATTGGAATAAATGATTTATTAATATGTTATGGAAATAATATATTAATTCGTTATCATATTATTAATATTTAATCAGAAATTAATTTGAGATTAATTTTGGGAATAAATGAATTAATTAAAAGTGCAGGGACTAAAAGTGCAATTGTTTAATATTTGAGTAAAAGGGTCCAGAACCTTCCTAAGGGAAGGGTGGACAATTTTAATGTGTATATGTACGATTATTCTAGAGTTTCTAGAATATCTTATCATATAAGGATAACCACAGGAGGTGGATAATTACCATATTTGAGATTAGGGTTATCCATAGCATCCTTAGTGAACTATAAATAGACCCCTTAAGCCTTAGAGTTTCGGCCACACTTTGGAAGAAGTAAGAACCGAATTTTTTATCATATCCTCCTCTCTCATATCATTCTCTTTCATTGTTTGTTTATGAGCCATTATAGGTGTTACACTTATGACACTAAGTTCTCAAGCTTCAAAATCTACAAGGGAATCACTGTTATTACGATATAACAATCAAGGTATGTAACCAAACCCTAGTTTTATATAAAATTTGAAAATTGTTGAGACTTCCTTGGGTTTTTCCTTTTGTGTTTAAGTTTGCATGTTCAATTAGAGAAAACCTAGATCTAAAGCATTAGGGTTGCATGCACACATAGGAATTGTTGTTATGATCAAAACTCATCAGTGGTATTCAGAGCCTAGGGTTAGTTTTCTATTGAATATGATGCATTTGTGAGTTGTTCAAAGGAGAATGGAACATAATCGTCATTATGTTCATCGAACTCGTCGAGTTGGTCTTTGAACTTGACTGGTAGACATGCAACTCGATGAGGTCATTGCCCAACTCGACGAGTTGCACTCTCAGATCCTAAATTTTCGGTTTTAATAATTGTCTCATAGAATGATTAGGATAATCACCTTAAATTCGTTTTAATTGTTTAAAATTGGATATTTTAGTTAGTAATTTTGTATCCTTATCATGAATTCATGATTGGGTTAAAGTTTTTGATAAAGATAAAATTAATTTGTTAATTTAATTATTAAAAATTTAACCTAGTATTTTTGACATGTTTTCAAAATACATTCATGGTTTGAAATTTTAAATTTTAAATTAAGTAGTTTAATTTTGAAAATTTTTAATTTAAGAACCCTAGTATTTTAAAAGTTTAGAATATACCCTTATATATATATATATATATATTTATGTGTGTGTGTGTGTGTGTGTGTGTGTGTGTGTATATATATATATAGTAAAATTAAAAGTGAATATTATATATATATGTATAAGAAAAGTCAGTCTTACCATTAGTAGGCATCTTTCACGAAGCTGATCTATAAGGCGAGTTTAAGGAAGCGGCCTATAAAATGACTATCATTGGATTTCCACACTTACCCACCCCACTCTTGACTAGTTGATGGTCGTTAGGCGAACGGGTTTGATAGGACATTTAATACTCATTAATAAGTATAATGAAATATATGAAGTAACTAAATGTTTTTATAAAATTCTCAATCTTAGTTACTTTAGGAAAATGTGAATTTGATGTTAATCCATGAAATTGCACATTGCACTTTATAAAAGTCGTTAATGGAGCGTGCATGGTTAACCAAAACACTAATATCGACTAATAAAGAGTGGCAATGGGTAGCTCATAAATTATTGTTGATTAATGGAGTGTGTGTGATTAACCAACACATTAATTAGATGATAAATGACATCGAGAGTACCAAGCTAATTTGCATGGTTATTCACACCTTGTTTGTGATCCTCGGTATCACAGTCATATATGGAAAGGGCAAAATCGAGATTAAACATGCCATTGAATAGTTCAATGAATCTTAAAAGATATAGGAATTTCATTTAAAACTTAATTTGTTTAAATTTCATTTTTGTGATGGTGAAATTGGTAAATCGTCATTATCTACCTTTAAATAATGTGTAATTAGATTACAACATCCCTCTTCTGAATTGTGAATTATTTAGTTGTATCTTAGCCTTAATATTTCATTTGGGTGTTATAAAAAGGATTTTCTTATCTAATCAAATCTTAGCCTTTTTCTTTTTCAGATGTCAACTTTAAACGATGCTTCTGGTTCCTCCAATAACAACTCCAACCACTTCTCGCTCTTGAGAATCTACTCGAAGGGAACCTTTGAGGGCTCTTATTTCAATGATTGGATCTGTAACATCAGAATGGCCTTGCGCTTTTTATGACAAGGAATAAGTTCTCGAAAACGATCTGAATGAGATTGATGAAACTAAATCTACTCTTGAAGAAATTGTTGAATATAGGAGACATTGCAATGATACTACCAATGTGGCATGCATCATGGTGGCTACTATGACTTTCGAGTTGCAAACTTTCTATGAGGACTATTGGCCTTATGAGATGTGCATGGACTTGGTGGGGACGTACCATCAATGAGCCCGTCAAGAAATGTACAAAATAGTCAAGTCGTTCATAACTAGAAAGATGAAGTATGGAGAATCCATCACGATCCACTTGCAATGTTATGTGGAGCATTTGTTGAAGCTCATTGTTAACTTCAATGAGAAATTGGCTATTGACATAGTCTTGTACTTGTTGCCTAGTTGTTATGATCAGTTTGTTATGAATTATCATTTGAACAAGGAGGAAGCTACATTGAGTAAAGTCCAAAGCTTGATAAGAACCTCCGAGAGTGGGATGAAGGGAAAAAGTATTGCCTCCACCCCTGCTGCTTCTACTCTCACTTTGGCCATAGGACAAGGGAAAGGGAAAAATAGGAAAGATCCCTTAAAACAAAATTGAAAAGGAAAGTCTCATGTCGAGTCATCAAGTAATGTCCCTAAGGGAAAATCTAGTTCCGAAGCCCCCTGCCTCTAATTCGAAGGAGGCTACTTGCTTTTATTGCCACGACAAAGGGCATTGGAAGAGAAGCTACCCTAAGTACTTTTAAGATATAAAGGATGGCAAGGTAAAGCCAACCTCGACAAGTATTTAGACTAATCTATCTAAAAATAAGTGAAGATGTGGATCATGGGAAGATGAACATAACTATGGGCAATAAGAGATCGTCGCTTGTTATGGAGATTGGTGTTTATTCTTTAGTTCTTAGTAGCAGGTTATGTTTAGACTAAAATAATTGTTTCTAGACGTCTGAAATGCCAAGAAATATTATTTCATTTCATGGTTTATATAGACAAGGTTTTAGATATTATTTTGATAATTAGAATGGTTATATTCATGGTTATAATAACGGTGTATTTTATTTTGAAGCATTACCTTGTGATGGTGTATATGAAACTATGATGGTTGTAGACAATTTAGGTAATAGTGTATTGCAAATTTATCCGTCTAATGGTTTAGACAAAACATGCTTGTGGCATTGTCGTCTTGGACATGTCAACAAGAAATGCATTGCCCAACTCCAAAAGGATGGAGTGTTGGAATCATTCACTTTAAGTCGTATGATACATGCGAATATTGTTTACTTGGAAAGATGACTAAATCACATTTCACGGGTTCGTGTGAAAGAGATGAGTGATTGTTGTATCTCATACACACGGATGTGTGTGGGCCCTTCAGATCCACCAGAAGGGATGCAAATCGGTTTTATGTGGCTTTCACCGATGATTATAGAAGATATGGATATATCTACTTAATCAAGAATAAGTCAGAAACCTTTGAAAACTTTAATGAATTCAAACATGAAGTCGAGAAACAATTAGGCAGGAAGATCAAGATGCTCAGATTTGATAGGGGTGGTGAGTATATTAGTATCGAGTTCCAAGACTACCTCAAGGAATGTGGAATGGTTTCACAATTGAAACCTCCTAGAACACCACAACTTAATGGTGTGGCTGAGAGGCATAATCGAACCTTGTTGGACTTGGTTCGTTCCATGATGAGTCGAGCTTCACTACCAATCTCATTTTTGGGTATGCCTTAGAGACTTCCACCCAGATTATAAATCATGTTCCAAGAAAGAAGGTTGCCAAAACACCTCATGAGATACGGACAGGGAAGGTTCCCTCGTTAGCACATATAAAGATTTGGGGTTGTGAAGCTTTCATTAGACAAGAGACCCACAAAAAGCTTGAACCTTGAATTAAGAGATGTATTTTTCATCGGCTATCCACAGAAGTCCTTTGGAAACTTGTTCTATGGATGTAATGAGAATGTGGTCTTCATAGCTCGAAGGGGATTCTTCACGAGAGAGAGCTCATATGCAAAGAGGACAGTGAGAGTGCAATTGATCTTGAATAAATTCAAGCGCCAAGCGATGAAGGAACCTCTAACAATCGTCGTGTTGAACCTATTGACGAGTGGTTGCCTCTTAGACATTACCCTTGAGTTAGAATGACACCAGAGTTTTATGGTTTCTATATGACTACGGATGGTGATACGTTTATCAGTGATAGTACACTGGCAAATTTGGACGAACCTTGTAAATAAAAGGAATCCATGAGGGGCCCTGAGCCTGCTAAATGGAAAGCGGCAACAGACAACGAGATCCAGTCCATGTATGACAATCAAGTTTGGAACTCGTTTGACAATGTACCAGGTCGTAAGACAGTTGGGTGCAAATGGATTTTCAAGAAGAAGACCGACATGGATGGAAATATGCACACCTTGAAGGATCGATTGGTTGCGAATGACTTCACTCAAACCCCAGGGGTTGACTATGATGAGGCATTCTCACCGGTGGCCAAGATTTAATCTATTAGGGTTATGTTAGCCATAGCTGTATTTCATGACTATGAAATTTGGCAGATGGATGCCAATACCACTTTCTTTAATGAAAAGTTGGATAAGTATGTTTACATGAGTCAACCATAAGGTTTTGTAGATGCTAAATACCCCAATAGAGTGTGTAAGCTTGAGAAATAAATCTATGTATTGAGACAATCTTCTCGCAGATGGAATCTTTTCTTTGATGAGAAAGTGAAAGACTTTGGTTTCTCTAGAAGTGAGGATGAATCTTATATATATGTCAATGCTAGTGGGAGTATGGTAACCTTCCTGGTATTGTATGTTGATGACATACTACTTATAGGAAACGATGTTCCAACCTTGTAGGAAGTTAATTCATGGCTTGGAAAGTGTATCTCTATGAAGGATCTAGGAGAGATTGCTTATATTTTAGGATTAAAGATTTTAAGAAATATGAGTAGAATACTAATCGGACTTAGTCAAAGGATATATTTAGATAAGGTGCTAAAGCGTTTTAGCATGGAGAATTCAAAGAAAGGGAAGTTACCTATCCAAATTAATACATGTTGGATTAGGTGTCTAAGCTCAAAACTATAACTGGTGTATACTTTAATTGATAATAGCACAGTCCTTTTGGGTTGCATTCATTCTTGCAACTTGACATGATAACTTTGGAGAGAAGTTGAAATTATTATTTGGGATAATAAATTGATATAAATGATTTATTAATATATTATTAGAATGATATATTAACTAGAAATCATGTTGTTTAATTAATATTTAATCAGGAATTAATTTGAATTAATTAAAAGTACAGGGGTTGTTTTGCAGTTTATTGATAGTTGTGAAATAGGGCTCTTGGGCACCTTAGATAAGAGTGGGAAAAAATTTTAGGGAGGCCCTACAAATTTTCGTCCAAGGCTTTTAAATGAGGAGTCCATGGGTTGCATGGGCCCAAAGCACGAAATTATGGTTTCCACCAACAAACCCTAGCTTTGGGACTAAGAAACCTTAAGTACAAAAGGAGCCTAACCCTTAGGATTTTTGGGCACTTGCTTCTAACCCTAGCATAGCCAAAATCTTGGTGTAATCTCCTCCTCTCTCTCCTCTCATCCTCTTGCAAAGAGTGTTTATAAGCCATTAGAGGTGTCACATTTCAGGCACTTACTTTCAAGAGTTCAAGATCTACAAGGATTAATTGTTATTACTACATAACAATTGAGGTATGTATCTAAACCCTAGTACTAGGTTAATTTTTATTTTATAGATGCATATTAGAGTTTCTATTTTGTATTCAAGTTTGCATGTTCAACTAGTGAAAACCTAAATCCAAAATTTATAGGGTTACATGAACATACATGATTTGTAGTTATGCTCAAAATTCATCACTGGTATTAGCGCCTAGGATGTTTTTCAATTGAATATGATGCAATTGTGAATTGTTCAAAGGAGAAGGAAGCAGATTGTCAGTCTGTTCAAAGAACTCGATGAGTGCATTTCCCAGACTCGACAAGTAGAGCTGCCAGATCCCAGATTTTCGGCTTTGGCAAATATTTCATGGATTGATTGGGATAATTACCTTAAATTCGTTTTAATGGTTTAAAATTGGAAAATTTAATCAATAATCTTGTATCCTTATCATGAATTCATGATTCGGTTAAATTTTTAGATAAAGATAAAATTAATGGTTCATTTATTTATTAAAAATTTAACCTAGTATTTTTGAAAAGTTATAAAAATACACCCCTGGTTTCGAAATTCAAAATTTAATTAATTAGTTTAATTTTGAAATCTTAAATTTAAAACCCCAGTATTTTAAAAGTTTAAAATACATAATATATATATATATATATATATATATATATATATATATATATATATATATATATATATATATATATATATATATATAAATTTAACCTAGTATTTTTGAAAAGTTATAAAAATACACACCTGGTTTCGAAATTCAAAATTTAATTAATTAGTTTAATTTTGAAATCTTAAATTTAAAACCCTAGTATTTTAAAAGTTTAAAATACATAATTATATATATATTGTAAAATTAAAAGTTAATATATATATATATATATATATATATATATATATATATATATATATATATATATATATATATATATATATATATATATATATATATATATATATATATATATAATCTCCAGAAAAGTCCTATAATTTTAGTCTAATTTGTGAATAAGTTCCAAACTAATTTTTGTTTACACAAAAACACAAAATACCGGCTATAACTTCGAAAAAAACATTTTTGCCCAATTTCAAAGATTTGGTCTCTGTCTTTTTTCGTTAGTTTGTTCAAAATATTATGATTTTTCTGAAATTACCCGATAACCAAAAAGGTTTAGGTCATTTTTGTTACTTAACTTTTGGTTTTGTGCTCATTTGGTCAGTTAACTCTTTTTAAGTTTTAAAATGTCATCAAACTTTTGGCTTTGTGCTCATGCCTAGTATGCCCAATGTACTAGGATAAACCCAAAACCTTCCTAACTTTGAATGGTCATGACTTCTTTGTTCTAACTCCGATTTTAACGTTCTTTATATCCACAAAAGGTGTTGAAGAACCCTAAAATATTATCTAAATATCTTGGACTAAAAAAATACTCGAACAAAAATCTATATTTCATGCAAGACGCAGCCTATGAAATTTTCTCTTTCTACCCTTGGGCCCAAAACACATTTCAAGGGTTAAGGTCTCACATCTATCATTTACTCCATCAAAAGGTCTAAACATTACCTCCTTAAGGCCCAAATCCTTTACACAATCGAATCCAGACCCACAACCCTAAAATAAGAAATGACACGAAACAGGATGTTACAATCATTTTTGTTGTGATGGCGATGAGTCTTTTGAGTGAATAAAATGAGAGAAACCAGTTAAAGTGAATTAGACTCCATCAGATTTACCTGTTTAGGTTTAACATTTACAGAAGGGGGAGAAACTAGCGTTTAAGATTCACAACAGTGGGTGGAATTGTAGAGAAAGAAGATGCACAAAGTTAGGGATAAAGAAGACGCACAAATATGCAAACATGGGTCCTTTAGTGGTTGTACTCTTTCATCAACTGCTCAAAGAACAATCAAAATTAGTGGGTTCTTTTTTGTAGGTTGAGATGGAATAGTTGAAACTGAAAATCTCAGATGCCGTGGGCTGCTCAACATTCTCTTTTGGGAGGATCGACATTCTTGATACTCACATCTAGGTTAAGGGATTAGAATTCCTCATCTCTAATCATTATAAATCGCCCTGGACATGCCCTTTTCTATTTGAGCAGATGTATATAGATCAAGAACTGATGGCATAAGAACAAAAACTTCCTAAACCCTTAATGGTCCTACAACTAAATGAAATGGTTGGCATCTAAAAAGAAACCCACATCTAAACGTGTTCATCGTGTGTGTGTGCTTTGAATCGATTTTTAAACTAGAAGGCTTGAACTTATGAAATCGAGTTTTTAATAGATTTCTGTTCGTCACGGTTCTATGGAAGGATATTAAATTTGGAATTTAGGTACATAGCAAGAAATCTGTTTTTATATGTGTTCTTGTGAATTTATGTTCGTCACGGTTCCAAAAAAGGGATTTTTAGAAGAAATCAAGAAATCTGTTTTTATAGGTGTTCTTGTGAATTTCAGAATGGATGTGTTCTTGTGTGTGTGAGTGAGAGAGAGAGAGAGAGAGAGAGAGAGAGAGATAGCCCTATTATTTTTTAATTGTTTAAATAAATAAATGAGTATTATATTTAAAAAATGAAAAAAAAATAGAAAATAAATACCCTAAGGGTATGACAGACATTTTAGTTTACCGAGGGATCATATCCGCAACAAAACTAGCTCGAAAGAACCATGAAGCAAAAAAAAATCGAGATTTGCACTAAACCTAAAAAAAATGCATACCATAGGGAGCATTTTTGCACTTTTTTCTTCATTTTAGTCACTTACAACAACCCAAATAGGAAGTCTCCACTCTCTTGAAGTTTTTATAAAAATAGCTTATGTTTTAAATGCATCTTGATTGTGAGACCATTCGTCACACAAATAGATTCAAACTTTAACCAAAGAGCAAGTGTAGACTTTTTTAAGGACATCTTGTAGAATGTTGTTGTGTAAGTAAAGTTAGATTTGAAGAAAAGTTTTAGGATCTTTTCTTTTTTTCATTTGGAGTACAAGAAGTAGCTTCAAATGAATCTGAAATGTCTTCATAATCCACTTAAACCAAAAGATCTCACATAATTACTTGCCAAAGTGAAAGTCTAGTTCCACGATCTAAAATTGGGATGTCGTATTTGACAGTAGCCATGCAACATAAAGGATTATATATAACAAGATGTCCGTATCCAAGAAACAATGATGTTTGGATTGGGTTAATAATGTGAATGACTATTGATTTTGTGGGCATAATAAGGTTCAAGAAAGTGATTGTGGGTCTGCATATCAGCAAAGGAAGGAAACGACCAAGAAAAAAATGTTTAACGTGTCTTGACACCACATACATAAAAAACACCAGCAACAATCACACATACACCCTGTTTAAAATAAAAAACCTAAAAATGAGAATCGTTGATATTAAAATCGTTACAAATGCTTGATCATTTGGTGTTAAACGGGAAGTAAGAAGATGATTAAAAATATCATATAGCGTCTCTATACATAAGAGACTAAATCAAACTCCTAATAAAACTCTAAAACTTAGGGATATATAAGCCAAATAAAAACATTATTAGGAACAAAAGGAAATTCACAACACTTATAACTATGTTGGTTTTGCAGAGCATCTTAAACAGTGGTAGAGTGAGGAATTTTAATATAGTAATTAGTAAATGCAAAGAGTTTCGTAGTAATTAAAGTCGTAAATTGAAAATATATATATATATATATATATATATATATATATATATATATATATATATATATATATATATATACAATTGAACCGGCCAGCGCTTCATGTCTTGAATCGATCAATGATATCATCACCACGAACTTGTAGAAACACATCATTCTAAATAAAAGTGACTAAACAGTTGTTGAAAAGATGTCATCCATGTTATTTTGCAACTTATTCTTATTATACTTGTTATAGCAACAATAAAAGATATGTTTTATGTAGTTATCCAATCTTAAACATTAAAAACATGATACAATCGTTTTATATGAGGGTACAATAACATAAAACATCTTTACAAATAATTTATTTCTATATATAAAACATTTTTTTTTTGGAATGTTGTAATACCCCCAACGTCTCATTTAACTCTGTTATTTATCTTAAACAAAAACAATATGGATAATGGTTCAAAAGAAGGAACTGATTGTGATCGGTTTAAAATTTTAGTAGTCGGAATCGATGTCTTCGTTCCCAAATAAATGTAGTTGTTAAGCATTTTGGACTTTTGGTTCTAGAACTTTTGTTATTTAAATGACAAATTAATTAGAATCGGTGCCTGTTTCAACATAAAGTCCTTTTTCTTATCATTTTCTAATTTCTTTTAAATTGAAGGGAATAAAATGGAAATAAAGATAGAGCTAGAGGGACCCATTGGTCTAAGTTCCACTATGCTTGGGAAATGTAGCAAAGCTGCCAAACCAAATGGGGTCTTTTAAGGGGTTCATGCCGCTCTCACATGGCCTCCCTTTTCTTTATTCTATTTAACTAATATTAATTTTATCTTCTCAAAAATAACATTTAATATTAGATTCCATAATTACTAGATACATCCAAACATTTTATTCAAAAAAAAATACTATGAGATAATATTTTTATAAGAAAGATATTATTTTAAATATAATAAAATGATCCTATTTATTTACTTATAAATTAAATGTTGCAAATTTTTGGGAAAATAACGATATATATATATATATATATATATATATATATATATATATATATATATATATATATATATATATATATATATATGCAATTTATTTGTAGTAGAAAGTTATATTTTTGTAAATTCTTTTCAATTTACATAACAATTTTTGTCAAACAACAAATTTGTATTATTAAACATATCAAAGCTCTAATGATAAACATTTTCAACTTATTTGTCATTTCAATTATGTTTATCGTATAACTTCTATCATTAACATTTCACAACTCATAACAATCGTTTTATATATATATATATATATATATATATATATATATATATATATATATATATATATATATATATATATATATATAGAGAGAGAGAGAGAGAGAGAGAGATAGAGAGAGAGAGGAGAGTTCAATTGAGAAAAAAAGGTTGAGAACGAGAGAATCATTCTCAGCCAATCATTTAATTAGCATCTTAACTAAAAATAAACGGTGACAAACTTGTAAATATGATATAATATCCTTCAATCACAAATATGTAACTGTGGATAATTTGATAACAGTTCAAATTCATTACTACTCGATCGTTCATCATCCAAATTTCTTCTTCAACGTTCAACGATCATCCAAAATTTTTCAATTAAATCATCGATCAACGTCATCTAGTGTTAATCAATCATCCATCTTCGTCAAAAACACGTCCATCAACATCATTCAACAGTAGACCAAAAAAATTCGTTTTTGGTCATTTCAATCCAACCTTCAACTATGCTTGAATACGAGAATATCTTCAACATCTACGATTAATTTTACACCCAGTGTCATTAGATCAATATCATCGATAATCAACAGTAGTTTCACTTCATATCATTCATTCAACATCGATCATCAAACAAAACTTCGAAATTAAGGTTAGAAAAACATCAAATCATTTTTTTTTGAAAAATTTCATATAATTCTCTATCAATCTACTATTTTGTAAGTTTTAAATAGTCAAAGTATCATGTTTTTAGCATTTTTAAGAAAGCTTAATTGTATACACTCTAACTGTTTGATGAAATGCATAAACTAAATTACCATATTATATTCACATATGAATATGTTTTCGCACCTTAGTCAGTATATGACTATTAAATAAATATATATTCTTATCAAATATTTTTTTTATCTTTAATTTTATATATTTTATAGTCATCGGTTTTATTGACATTTTTATTCATTTGTGAATATATATATATATATATATATATATATATATATATATATATATATATATATATATATATATATATATATATATATCCGGTAAGAAATTTTTTTTGGTAGGAAGGTAAGAAGTTTTTTTTCTACATATTTTTTTGACGAACAAAAAAAATAAATCACTAGATGATTCATTTGTAAGATGATTCACAAGAAAAAAATTCTCAAAAAAACATCTATATGATTCATTTTTAAATAAATTAAGAAAAAAAAATCCACTTTTATGACAATTTTAGTGAATAACAACAAAATCATTATATAAATGAATCATCGCGATGTTTTTTTGAGAATTTTTTCTTGTGAATCATCTTTCAAATGAATCATCTAATGATTCATTTTATTTGTTCGCGAAAAAATTATGTAGAAAAAAAACTTCTTACATTCCTACCAAAAATTTCCTTCTTATTTGATCTTGACTATGTGTATATATATATATATTCACATTTTATTATTACATATATATATATATATATATATATATATTCATTTGTGAATATTACATATGTTTACATGCGGATATAATTCTTATATGTTATTCACATATGAATTACAAACTTGCTTAGGACCTTAAAATGACGTATTAACTGTATTCATTTATGAATATTACCTGTATTCATTTGTGAATATTACATGTATTCGCATGTAAATATATTTTTTATATATTATTCACATATCAATTACATGCTTGCTCTTTATTTTAAAAGATATACATTGATTCTCGTATAAATGCATATTCACTTGTGAATATTACGTAATATATTTAGTTCATGCATTTAATCGAACAGTTGACGTGAAAATAAATTAACTTATATAACTATGGTAAAAAATTCACAATTGAAGTCGATAATTACAAAACAAATCAAATCCTATCAAAATCGATTATTAATCAATAGGTTTATATCAAAAATTCTGAAAAAAAAATTGTATGAAAAACGAAGTTTTTCAAACTTGAAAAACGATTTTTTTTTAAAAAAATCTTCAAATATATGGTTATGTTGATGAACTTTCAATTGCTACCTGTTGTTTGATATTGGCGAAGGTTCCATTGATGAAGTTTCAATGATTTGTGATCACTAAATGATGTGACATCGATAAATGTGGATTATTTTAACGATTTTGTTTGATGTCAACGAAACTGGAGAAGATTGAATCACGAGTTACACTTAATAGTACAAATAAATATTTTTAATGACGAATCACAACATTTTGATGAATAAACGAAGATTTTTGATGAAGAATTAATGTTTTTATGAAGTATCGATGTCTTTTTTTATGAAGAACAAGTGATTTTGATAGCGAACAAGTAGTAGAACGTATGATGTTGATGAAGAACATATGATGTTGATGAAGAACACAGAGGAACAATCGAGATGAATGAATAACAGATGGCGTTGATGAAGAACAGATAAACGATCCAGAAAAAATGATATGTGTGATTGAAGGTTAGTATATCATATTTACAAATTTGTCACCATATATTTTTATGCTAATATGCTAATTAAATGATTGGATGAGAATGATTCTCTTATTCTCAACCTTTTTTATTTTCTCAATTGAACTTACCTCTCTCCCTCTCTTTATATATATATATATATATATATATATATATATATATATATATACATATATATATAATTTTACTAATTTAAACTATAAATTTAATAATTAAGCATAAATTTTTTGGATTAAAACATATACCCATGCAAATGGAATATAACCAACAATATAACAAGATAAAACGATAATTAAAATTCTAAGTTAATAAAAAAATTATAAAATAGAATTCTAAGAATCTCAATAGTATTTTTCAGAGTTTCTTTTTAAACATTGATCATAGTTCCGGTTAAATATTCATGGGGATATGAAAAAATTGCATATCTTGCGCCTGTATTTCCCACTCCATTGCTCGGCTTCTTGCATGATGCGTGATTTTGTATCTTGATATTTTGTTTCTGTCTTCAACATTCGAGTCGAGAATTGTGCACCTAAAGAGGTCGTGTAGGCCATTGAAGTTGGATGTCTTGGTTCTATTGGATGATGGAGGAGGGGGTTGTCATCGAATTTTTTATGCATAATCATTTGGAGTGGAGTTCAAAAATATCCCAAGCTGCTTCATACAACAATGTTTTTATTTTGTTTACCCGTCGATACTCGCTTTGTGTCGATTTTTAAACATTTGCCTCGGATCTTCTGTTAACCACATTGCTCATCTTTCGATTGTATATGAATTTGAAATCATTATATTGTCTTAAGAGATCTTTTCATTTGGGGCCTTGTATGACCTGATCCTCTTAGTTACATTTTACAATGATCTAGAACCTCTTCCTAAAATGCTTTCGATTGTTGTTGATTCCATCGTTCCTTATCTTTAGAAGCATCAATATACACCTTAGCCAAAGCCACTTCTTTTTTTTCGATCCATTTCTTTCATTTTTTCCAATTTGTATTATCTCGTGTAGTCTTGGCATTGGGTTCAGTTTTGTTGCTTGTTTCTTCGTTTTTGACAAGAGCGGGTTTGTCGCTAGATTCTTCGGATTCTAGGTTTTGCGTTGCATGATTTTGTGAGACCTTAGAAGGGGAATATTAGTATTAGGTTTCCAGAACCTTTTGAGAAATTGTGTAGACAGATTATATCCATCTTTTTCTTCGTGGAAGATGAAATTGGTTGTAAGATTGTTTCATCGGAAATGAGTTATATTATTGTTGATATTGTTGGTATTATGAGTAGTTTTAATTTTGGGTCTTCAAAACAGAAAATGGGAAATCTTGAGGAGAGGTTTCATTGAGTTGGTTGCATCTTTGGCTTGAATCGACTTTTTTGAACTTGCCTCGAGAATCCAGTACATAAAGAAAATTGGATAACATTAAGAAAAGATGAATGAAATTAAAGAAAAATGTAGTGGAACTGGAGATGAAGTGTGGTTTTTGAAATGACGGATTAGGGTATTTATAACGGTAAAAAGGAAAATAAGGAAAATAATATTGTTTTCAGCGGTTAAAGGAGGAGAGAGAAAGTGTAAAGAGAAAAGTCAACATGTTAGGTAACTTATGATCATTCAATTAAGTGGTACCTCCTCGTGCTCGGAGTCATACTGCTGACAGTATCGTCGTTAGCCTGCCTAATTTTTTAGTTGACTCCATCCACCCTCATTGGTTTTCAACAAAAAGTTCAAAACATGCTACATTAGGCCATCTCCAATTCATTAAACATTTTAGAGTTATTAAATTACCACTTCAACATTCTACTTACCATATTATTTTACCCCCATTAAACTCTACACTAGGGATAAACCTTTTAACTGAAACGTAACCAAATCTGGTTGGAACTGGTTCTTCGTTCTTAGTTTACGACTCATTCGATTTTTGGCTTTCAGATACCGGTTCGGTTTGGGTCAATTCTGGTTCCAAACACCTTCTTAGATATCATATTTCTTAATAGAACGAATGTAACATGCTGATTTTTTCATGACAAAATTTTCATTTTTATTTGATAACGTTTCATTCAAATCAGAGTATAATTAAATTATGCGGAAAACATGATCCCAATGCGCGTGTGTACAATCAAGCCTTGCCCTTCTCACGATCCGAAGAAATACCTAAAATCATTTGAATACAACTTAGTAAGCATGAAGCTTAGCGAGTTCGTCAAAATCCAATATATCACAATACATATACATCCATACAATCAATGCTTCATGACCTTTTGTCGGTCCACCAACTGGCTCACGACCTTTCGTCGATCCACCAATAATATGCATATCTAGACTTACGATCCGTGTGCCATTTCGTTGTCAACATGAGTCTATAGGCTCCCAACCTGCCATCGTTCCTCATCAACCCCTCACTTAACAGGAATGAATAAAGCAAGTATAATAACATTTAAGCGCATAGAGACTACACTGTTGGCTCTACTTAATAACTCAATTACAATAACATTAAGCACATAGAGACTATACATTTGGTTCTACTCTATTTATATCCTAACATACATGGATATATATCTTATAATACATAGTATATTGAGATAACTCACTTGGACCGTTACTTAGACAACTATTAGCTTTCCAACTGGCGATCTAACTAGCGGTAACACTTCTAACAAGTATTAACCTATAATATTATAACTTATTAATAACTATGGTAATATGGTAATAAAAGCCAGATCTTTTACTAATCCCAATGAATAATTCAAGTTCTATCAAATAAGGAACAACCATGTAAGATCATATCGGAAATAGGATCCGTTTGGTATACAAAATATATTGTTTGGAAAATCCACTTTAAACACCTCACTAGATCTAGCATAGACATCATTCCCATAGGTAGATCAATCAATATTTTGACATGGAATTACTAATAAATCTTATTTAGAAATTCATAATAATGAATATGAATGTAAATATAAGTTACACTTCAAGCGTAGTAAGTGCAACTTAACTTACATGGTTTCTAGCAAAAGTCGGAAAGTTGCGGGTAGTACTTCGACATCGAATACTTCTTTCTGTCGGGCTTCATATTGCCGCAGAGCCTCGCAAAAACGTTCGAGACTCGGAGGTCGGTTTTCTAGTAAGATATATATATATATATATATATATATATATATATATATATATATATATAGAGAGAGAGAGAGAGAGAGAGAGAGATTGATTTTGGTATAAAGAAGATTGAGGGCTAGAGCTCTATTTATAGGAAATTTTTCATGGAAGCGCGTCGCGCCTTGTCATGGGCGCGTCGCACCCCGTCATGTTGGCTCCTCCTGTTTGCTGCCACGTGTCACTCTCTCACTGGTGCCACCTCGCTTGGTCGGTGGGAGATATGGTTGTTGGCTCTGCCACTTGGTTCACTCTGGTGCCACCACCTCACCGCTTCGCATGTATTTTTTGTAGTCTTCGAAAAATCATAACTTTCGCAAACGAGCTCCGTTTTCGACATTCTTTATATCTACACGTAGGCATTTCCGATTACTATGACTTTACTTTAGATTTGAACAACTAATTCTGACTCTATTTTAAATTCAAAGTCTATAAAGATTATAGTGTAAAAGACCGTGTAAAATTCACAACTTTATAAGAACTCCGTTCTCAACTATCTTTATCGGTATATTCGTCTTTACGAGATCTTCAAGTC
The DNA here is from genome assembly GCF_052625555.1 of Lactuca saligna. Lineage (NCBI taxonomy): Eukaryota > Viridiplantae > Streptophyta > Magnoliopsida > Asterales > Asteraceae > Lactuca > Lactuca saligna. Next base: position 312,056,067 of record NC_136421.1, read on the forward strand.
TCATTTACATTGTTTTGGATAACCATCAACTGATTTTAATTTCGATTTCTGTGTCGCACCAAAACTTCAAAAATTGAAAACTTTTTCATACAAAGTCAGATTTTGACGTTTTTTTTACCTACGAAATCGTCATTACGACTACTACAACTTTCACGATGATTAATTTGGCTAAAAGGTAATATATTTCTACTTCGAATTTTGTAAATAAACATTTATATTAAGTTTTACTGTAAAGTAAAAACGAGGTGTTACAACCGAGTAAGAACCGGTTGGAATCGGTTAGTGGTATTCAATTCGATAGTTTACTGCTTATTTGATATTTTTTTTGTTCTGGTCCAATTTCACACTTACTCTACACTTCATTAAACTCTTAAAGCTTAATATACACTTCATTAAACTCTTAAAGCTTAATAGAGAATATTATTTGTTTAGTATTACGCTTGAAACTAGATACAAAAGTAATATTAAATATGTCAAAAAGGAAAATTAATTCTTATATTACATCAATTATCATGTTGTAATTATACCATTTGCTTTTAAGTTCGAAACATAGAAAGTGTAAGTATCTAATACAAAAGCAATACAAAATTTATTTACTTAATTTAACATAGTACAAAGAAAATTCTTATATGGGAAAACAGAAAGTGAAAACGGAACGTGAGTGGTGGGGATCTCATTTAATCGGCGAGTTTTTGAAATCATCATAAGTGAACAAGAGTTATAACGTCCGTAAGTTAGGGTTAATCGTTTTAAGTAACTTTAGTTATAATTATTCATTTAATTGAATAATTAAAATTCTTGAATATGATAATTATTTATTTTACGCGTTACGAGCTATATAAATATCTATTTAATATATGCACATTATATGAACAAATATTATATGTACATAATATTTGTAGAAAGTCTTATTATTAAAAAATATCGTTGAAGCGATAAAATAAAGTGTAAAAATAAAATATTATTTTTGGACCGATAATCTTAATAAAAATTGTAGCAGTCGTGATAACGGTCCCTTAGATATAAAGAACACTCAAATCTAACTTCATATGAGAAAGTTATAATTTGTCAAAGCGATCTTAATTAAAAAAGCATGCATATAAAGAACACCTAAATTTGATTTCGTTTGAAGAAGTTGTGATTTTTCGTAGTTTCAGTGTGACACAGTATAACAACGTGTGACACAAAAATCGAAATAAAAATCGGTTGATTGTTACCCAAAACAATCTAAACAAAAGTCGGAGTTCTCGTAAACACGAAACCGTCGATATAAAGAATATGGAAAACGGAGTTCGTATGAAGAAGTTCTGAATTTTGCACAGTCTTTTTTTACAGTATAATCTTCATAGATTGTAAAATTTAAAAAATAATGAAAATTATCTAACAAAGTTTAGATGAAAGTTGTAGTACTCATCAATACGAAGTCGGGAATATAAAGAACGTCGAAAACGAAGTTCATATGAGAAATGTATGATTTTTCGAAGATTCGCGGTTTAACCTGATGCATAACCAGTCAGAACGTGCTACATGTCATCACCAAAGGCCATGCCTTGCCTCCTAGGCATAGGCGCGACATGCCCTTGGAGAAGCATGCCATGCCCTACCCCTTATCAACCTATAAATCGATGTTCAACCTTGTTCATTTCTCACAATTAATTCCTCCTCTCTCTAGACTTTTTCTCGGGCTCCAAGTTCTAGTTTTCTAAGTTTTTGACCACTATAACGAGGCTCTAAGGTGTCAGAAAGGCTGATGAAAAGAAGTGTTTGGTATGAAAGTTCTGTTTGCAACTTTCCAAACTTTTTCCAGAAATTTTTGTAACTTAAACTGCACTTACTACCCTTTAAGTGTAACTTATATTTATATTCATAGTCATTATTATGAACATATAAATAAGATTTATCAGTGATCCTAGTTCTGAATTTTGCACAGTCTTTTTTTTACAGTATAATCTTCATAGATTGTAAATTTTAAAAAATAATGAAAATTATCTAACAAAGTTTAGATGAAAGTTGTAGTACTCATCGATACGAAGTCGGGAATATAAAGAACGTCGAAAACGAAGTTCATATGAGAAATGTATGATTTTTCGAAGATTCGCGGTTTAACCTGATGCATAACCAGTCGGAACGTTCTACATGTCATCACCAGAGGCCATGCCTTGCCTCCTAGGCATAGGCACGACATGCCCTTGGAGAAGCATGCCATGCCCTACCCCTTATCAACCTATAAATCGATGTTCAACCTTGTTCATTTCTCACAATTAATTCCTCCTCTCTCTAGACTTTTTCTCGGGCTCCAAGTTCTAGTTTTCTAAGTTTTTGACCACTATAACGAGGCTCTAAGGTGTCAGAAAGGCTGATGAAAAGAAGTGTTTGGTATGAAAGTTCTGTTTGCAACTTTCCAAACTTTTTCCAGAAATTTATGTAACTTAAACTGCACTTACTACCATTTAAGTGTAACTTATATTTATATTCATAGTCATTATTATGAACATATAAATAAGATTTATCAGTGATCCTAGTCATAATGCTGATTGATCTACTTATAGGAGTGATGTCTAGAATAAATCTAGTGAGCAGTTTAAAGTAGACTTTCCAAGCAATATACTATATATACCAAACGAATCCTACATTTGATATGATCTTACCTAGTTATTCATTATTAGCTAGAGCTTTAACTATTCATTGTGATTATTGAGGAATGTAGAAATAGTTAATATAACCTTATACAAACGAATACCGAGACAGAGTAATACTCGTATTTAGGTTGTTTAAAAGGGAAAACTAAAGTACTAACCGAGGAGCAAGCTTTCCCATTGATCTTCCACATCAATCAAGTGACTGTATAGTTACTTTCATGAACATGATTTTAATATAAGTATTTATTAAAATTATTAAATATTTATGAAAAGTTTATATGTGAATTACATGCTTATTATATGGAATATGTGTTGAATATATATTTGAAGACATACACTGTATAAACCAAATATGGTTATATATGTGTGAAGGTGTGTGTGTGTGTGTGTGTATATATATATATATATATACATACATATATATATATGTATATATATATATGATATTATTATATGATAATATAGAAGTATTATTACTGAAAAGATTAATGTATATTAAATACCCAATACTATATGTTAACTATATACACTAAAGTAGAATAGTGTTGTCTAAACACAGTTGGTATTAAAAGTTGATTATAGGGATCATAGTCTAGTCTAGTTTCTAAACTAAGATGTATAAATGATGTTTAGATCCAATTAAGTTGGATAATAGTATAGGTGTATTCTATATTGCGATATTATAGGAAATTGTGGTGGAGGTTAATTACGAGTATAACAATCTTGTTTATTGATACACTAAGACATACAAGGCATTCTTAGTTCAATTAAGTTTGAATATTTGGTAGCATCATATTAAGGGTATGTGTGATATGGGAATGGAGAGTAGAACCTTGTTCGATGGCATTGATGATTTCGTGGGGGTACGGGTGTGTACAAGAGGACTATATTAGTATCCCCCTCATTTTTTAGATAGCCAGAAATGGTGTGACTTTTTTACAATCGAATAGGGTGCATCTGTATCAGACCACTACTATGTATGTATAATTTATCTAACGGAGTATAGATGGCCACCCTTAACTAAACTCAATCTTGAGGTGTTAATGAATTATATCGATCCAAATAAATAGGATTGTATGTTTGTTTGATGTACTATACTGATAAGTCTATTTTATGAATGTACTAAATTGTCATAAATCTGTTGAATTGATGTATAATTGTCCAAAAATGGCACTACTTTGATGAATTAATGAAGTTCATATGCAGGTCAATATATCATACTAAAAGTGGGCGAAACCTGTAAGTAAAACGAATTACTAAAGGAATGAAGAAATGTTGTTGGGATAACTGACCACTCTTCAATGTTTTGGTCACATCTCAAATTTTGTAGCTCCGATTGGCATGAAAAAAGATGTTTCAGAAACTAGAGAATATTTCCTACAACTTTCGTGTTTCGAGTTTTTACTAATTCTGACGTTTTGACCACTAAAACTTGCACCGAAGAAGGACACCTCCATGCGTCTAAGACGTCCCCTAGGACATCCAAGTCAAACAGTCAACATCTCGGCAAATTTTGGAGTAGGAAAAAGGAAGGACCCCTTTCAGCATCTTACATGGCATCTAAGATGTCCCCAAGGACGCCTTAGCTTTTTAGGGGCATCCCGTGTTGGAACGGTGTGTTTCGGAAAGCATAAGAATCAATGATGGACATCCTAGAACGCATCTAAGATGTCCACTAAGAAGTATAGTGTTTTTGGCTAAACTATAGTGTGATTCAAGGATATCAGAAGGCATGCAAAGACATATAAATAATGCCTAGGCATTATACATAACTTATAAGACGTCTCCTAGGACGCCCAACATCCCACATCACCCCATTTCACTATTTTCTGCCAAATATTATAAATAGCGACCTAGGTATTTGTTTTTAGGGTTCCACCATTCGATTTTCAGAGCTTTTTCCTTCATTTTTGAGGTTTCTAAACCCTTGGAAACATTTTGAAACTAAAATCCAATCCATTCCAATCCGCATTCAAGGAAAGAGTTCATTGATTTCATCATCAAGCTACAAGTGAAGATCATTTTATTGGTTAACCTTCATCAATTCTTTATTTTCCAGAAATCATTTCTTCTTCCCCAAGGTTTAATTGTTCTATAACTTGATAATCAGTAGGCTACATTGTTTGATGATTCCATTTTTGTTTATGGATTTTATTAATCATTTTATTTATTTCATTCAAGTTAGTGTTTTTATGAATTCAATGGGAGGCTAAATCATTAGGTTACTTCTGGGGATGTTTATGACTTTTGGATGAAAACACTTGATTATTACTTGATTCTAGTTAATTTCAATTGTTGTTTTATGCTTCCTGTGAGATCTTTGGTAATGATAATTGAAATTGGATTGTATGAATTTTTTGATGTCATAATTAAGATAGTCTATTGTCAATTCATCATTTGTTCCAAGTTTAGTTTGTTTCGGAACAAAGACAAGTGATTGAATCAGCATAAATTATTCCAACTTATGATATTGAATCTTAATGTGGTAATAGGTAGTTGTAAGACATTTTATTGCTAGTTCACTAATTGTTCCTAATCCATTTAGACATTAGGATTAAGATAACTAGTTGAATGAACATATCGTATGCCCAAAACTATGAGTTACAAGTTAATAAATCTCAATTGCATCTAAGTAGTTGAATTAGGATTCTAGGGAAGAAAGTGTGTGAATTTAAACTGTCCATAACTGAACCGGGAGTACTCTAGTTGTCTCATTGAGATTTTCATTTTTAATTAATAAATTTCCAAGCTTTTGTTTGATCTTGCTTTAATTTTTTTTTCGTGAGAAATGCTACTAATACATTTTTTGTTGATTATTTTAACACAAGGTTTAACCACGAACTCCTCATGGGTTTCACCCTTACTTACCCTAGCTATCTAGTGGTTTTTTAGGTTAATTTTGATCGGGACAAAGACCTCGATCATATATGCACCTTATGGTTGCCTTTATTGACTAACACGTGCTATCAAGGAATCCCCAAAGCAACATAGTAAATTTGTTGCTTACAATGATCCATCAGGATAGATCTCATAAGATCATTGTTATAGTATCAATATGTGAGAATCGACGAGATGGTTTTGTAGGTTTATTTGTTATGGATTATTATCATAATGATATTGTGGGATTTAAAACCCTATGTATCTCATCAAGATTCCTAACCTGACCCATTCAATGTATATGTATCAAAGGTAGTGGTGTTAAGACTGTTGGAGACTTGAATAGGATGATGAGTGATTAAAGAGAAGATCTGTAATAGTGTTCAGGACCTTCAGGTCTTTATGCAGTAACTATGTTGTATATTGATCATGACATCCTTAGAGTTTTATTATTTTGAAACAAACATTTGTACTAAAAGATATTTTAATATAATGGGATTTTTTGCAAACAAAGATGTTATGGTTTTTCAAGCGTAAAGAAAAAGTTTATTCGATCCTAGTAAATAGGGGATGTCACATTAGATATTATCATAGCGCCACAGACACACAAATGTTGTCATATCCAATTTTAATTTCCAACTACAACCCTGCTATTAAGGGTTCATATTCAGACTCATTGTTCAACGTTGCAAAGTCGAATCATTGTGTGTAAGTGGTTTATTCTCCTATTTGACGAGTCAATAATAATGCAGCTCCCTCCTTGTCCACACTTGAGAATCCATCATTATGTGGGATCCATCCATCCTTGTTATATTTATTCATTTGATGGCTTTCCTTGCTGTTCTCACCAACCATTTTTACCTCTGTCCTGCCGGTAAGTTCTGTTATAAAATTTTCTAAGGCCTGCACCTTTATACTTGTTTATTTTTTAATTCGATTTCATGTTCCCCCAACTCAACCGCATACTTGGCTAAGCGTCCTATTTTTTGCTATCTTAGCAATACTTTTTGTATATGTGCATTAGTTAACACCTCGACTGGGTGTGCTAGGAAATATCTTATCAACCGTTCGGTTATATTGACAAGGGATGTGGCTAGCTTCTCCACGTCGGAGTATCTAATCTCTTCCTCTTGTAATAATTGTCTTACAAAGTATATAGGCATCTACGTCTCATCTCTACTTGCCACTAATATTGCACTTACTACTAACGTAGATGTGGACAAATATATTGTTAGTGTCTCCCCCAGGATGGGTGATGCTAAACCAAATAGTTCTTCCAATGTTATGTATTGAGTTTCTATAATGTTGCATGTACTTCCTCTGTCCACTTAAAATCCTTCTTTCCTATTACTCCTTTAAGCATTTGTATAGAAAGGTAATGTCTTCTCGACTGATTCTGCTAAGAATCTTCCTAGATCTGATAACTTTCTATTCAACACTTGCACATGTTTGATCGTTTTAGTGACCGCAATTTCATTATTGAGTCGAATTTTTAGGTTTTATTCTTATCCCTTCTCTTGTTATCATATGTCCCAAGAATTTTCCTTCTTTTGGACTAAATAGGCATTTCTCAGGGTTTAACTTCATGTTGGCAAATGTCTCTTGACATCATTCTGGAAAGAAATGTCATTCTTGTTTGTAATGACAATGTCATCTATGTATATTTCAATATTCCTAGCGATTTGTGGTGCGAAGTCTTTGTTTACTAACCTTTGGTATGTTGCTCCATAATTCTTAAGACCGAATGGTATTTTCGTATAGCAAAAGGCCCCTATCTGTATGGAAGGATGTATTTTCTTCTTGTCCCTTATGCATATGAATTTAATGGTATCATTTGTATGCATCTAATAATCTTTTTCACTTGTGTACGCTCAACGATTCGATCTTTTTGTCAATTGCTAGTAATGGGTAGCAGTCTTTCAGAGATGCTTTATTCAGTTTTGTGAAGCCAACACACATTCTCCACTGTCCATTCCATGTCTATACTCGGACCGGGTTGGCAAACTATGTGACATCCCCATTTTCACTGCCAGAAAAGATATTTTTTACATATGCTTATTTTGAAACCGAGTATTCATTATATTGCAGAATTCATCCCATAAAACTATTTCCAAAGAAATGTTTTTCATTGATTTATAAAAATATTGGGAAATCATAACTGATACGAGAAACATAAGCGTAAACGTTGTCATTGTGGGCCTTACAATATCTTTCATATTATGGCCTATATTTCCTCGAATCCTTTCATCACGTCCGAACATCATTATCTTTGTATTGCTTCCTGTAATACAAAGAAACTAAGTGGGTCAAGTTGGAAAACCTGATGAGTACATAGGTTTTTCAACCCACAATAATATAGTTAATTTGTTTAATTATCTATTTCATATCAAGCAATTAACCCAATTACCCATTCTAATTATCTTCTTTATTCATCTATAAAGACCTATCTTAAGGACCATCGTTGTAAATATTGTGGCCACCATCTATATTATGTTAAATGACTACATTGTTAGCATAATATTACTAGTTCCTACATCATCAGTACAATAGTACCAGTTCCTACATCATTTGTACAATAGTACAAGTGACTACATCATTAGTACAATAGTTCCTACATTCTTAGTACAATAGTATCAGTTCCAACATCGTTAGTATGATACTAACAGTTCCAACATTGTTAGTACAACAGTACCATCTAAAGTTGTGGCACCCTATCATTGTTTTCATTTATCATCATACTATAACATCTTATCTTTCATCATACTATAACATCTTTCCTTACGTATTATATGCATATTCGAAACAAATCACATAATATTTATCTTTATAGTATTTCATCATAACACAAAACATCTTTGCACATAAGCACATATAACATTCAATTATCTAGATACTTCATATTTATGTGTAAGATGAAAGTAACTATGCACTCACTTGTTAAAAAGTGGATGAATGGACATTTGACTAGCGCTTCGATTCAACACTTAGCTTTTCCTTTGATGTGACGTAGGTTCGTATTACTAAGTTATCTTATATTCCCAGTAACTAATGATAGTCTAGATTCCTAACAAATCCTAATATCTACATCAAGATCTATCAAGTAAGGAATAACCAGGTAGGATCATATCGGAGGAAGGGTGTATTTGATATACATAGTATATTATTTGGAAATCTTACTTTAAACACCTCACTAAATCCAACCAAGATATCATTCTTGTAAGTAGATCAATCAGTATAATGACTTTGAATCATTGATAAATCTTAATTATAGGATCATAATAACTTGAACATAAATATAATTTAAACTTAAAATAAAATAAGTGTAGCGTAAGTTACAAAGATTTTAGCGAAAACTAGGAAATTAGCTTAAACGAAAGACCTAATTCTTCGGGCTCTTAAATGCTCCAAAGCCTTTCTAAAGTACTCAGGAACTAGGGAGTATAGAGGCTAGGGTGTAAAAAAGTTTCCAGAGGATTTATGGAAGAATGAGTGAGGAAATATGTATATATGAGTAGAGAGGGAACATCATTCCCTATACACAAGCGTGCCGCGCCTAATTCTAGCGTGCCTTGTATTGAATGGTGCCATGTGTCGCCTCTGCCTTGGTCCACGTAGCTTTGTTGATGCCTCTTTCGGCCATGTTGACATGTATTGTATTGAATGGTGCCACATGTCAGGCCCTCATTGTGCCACATTGCTCGGCCTCATGAAAGGGTCGGCTATCCGACATGCCCCCATGGCGTGCTCCGGTGCTGCCACGTGATCAGTGCAAGTATTTTCTCGTAGATCTTCAGACGACCATAACTTTCGCATATGAGCTCCCTCTTTAATGTTCTTCATATCGTCAGAATAAAATTCATATTTAGATTGCTAAAGTCCGTGTGAAATTCATAACTCCTTCATAAGAAGTTTGTTCTTAGCTATCTTTATATCAATGAGTGCATATTCATGAGATCTTCAATTCTTGCTCAGGTTGTTTCGACCACCAATCAGCCGATTTGAATTCCTCTTTCTGTGTCGTGCACTGTTACGCTAAAACTTTGAAAAGTCATAACTTCCTCATATGATGTCCGATTTGGATGTTCTCTGTATGCACGATCTCAGTTTTCTGATTGCTATATATTACTTAGGATAATAAGCAACCTATCTAAAATTCACTTTTTATGACACCCATAGTCCTGTAGGTAAAATCGCAAGACTTTAAAGAATCATAATTTCTTCATAAGAAGTCGGATTTCAAAGTTCTTTATATGTACATAATATTTTTCACATATACTATAACTTTGGTTAAGATTATTTATCCTAAATATTCTTCTATAAAAATGTTGTTTTTATTGCTTTAATTGTCTAGCTGAAAACTGCGACCGATACAATTATCTCCCCTTTAGGATGAGAATCATCAGCAAAACATGGCTTGTATAATGATCCAGCATGTTACATTTCCATCCTAGGTAATAACCATAAATCTTATGTATTTTCAAATGAGTTCTAACTCTTGGACTTCTTGATTGATGGTTGTGCTTAATCTTGCACTTGCTCTTCATTCTAAATTCTATCTTCATTAGAGACACCTGCTCCATCTAGAATAAACTTTAACCTAAGATAAGGTCTTTTCTTTGACTACCATAATTGACCGATGGTTCATGCTCAAATGGACCCTTATTGTATGGTGCAATGATTAGACTTATGTCATTTTTGTAACAAATTTTGGTTGAGTTTTATGGGTTCGATGATTTTCAGGTTCTAAGGTACTTGCATGCGCTATTAGGGTTAATCCTAGTATTAATAATGGTTCACTGTATATGGCTCCATATCATACTAATGTCTTAAACCTAACCATAACATGCATACCAGGACCCAATAATTTGATCATTTATTCTAGACACCAAGGGGAAGAGATTCACTAGAACAAATTTTGAACAATCAAAAAATTTCCACGTGCGACAGAACCGACACGACATAGTGCGACACAACGCGACGTAAAAAGTGAATTTACATTAGAGCGATATTTAGCCTTATACATCTAAATGAAAGTCGTATAATACGTTAAACCGTGAGCGTGCATAAAAAGAACGCCCAAATCTGACTTCGTATGAGGAAGTTATGATTTTTCAAAGTTTCAACTTAGCGGTATGCTGCCCAGATACTCGATTTGAGACCGAGCGGTTTTCAGTCGAAAAAATCTAAATGAGAATCGAAGATCTCATTAATTGTAGTAAAACGATAAAAAGATAGGCGAAAACGGACGTCGAATGAAGAAGTTATGATTTTATAACGGAATTTTCCTGTCCCGGCCTACTAAAAATAAATAATAAAAATAAGACAAAACTAAAAATTTGGTCCTTGTGGTTTTCAAAAATCTTTGGATGGGGTCCAAAAAGTTTCCAGCTTGCACAGAAGATCCAAAATCAAGGTTTTTCTGGGTTTTTAGTCCAAAAAAACTTGAAAAGACGGTTATACCCTTATTTATTTACTTTTACATTTTTTTTTACATTTTATTAACATTTTAATAATAATAATAATAATAAAATAGGTAAAACTCTATCTCTCTTACGTCTCTTTCTCCCTCCCTCCCTCCACTGATACTTCTCTCTCTCTCTCTCTCTCAGTCTCTCTCTCAGTGTATCTCATTAGAGAACTTTGCATTCTTTCTGTACCTTCAAAAATCATCTCCTCAAGAACACACTCACAAAACTTTACACACACATAGTGAAAAAGATCTAGTTTTGCTAAACCTTATCCATGATTTCTCCAGCTCCGACGATTAAAGACCCATCAACGAATTCCCCTTCTCCATTGTTCATGCCACTAAGTTGTGCTTCTCTGACTACTACTAGGGTTTCATCTCTGGATTCAGGACCCGCTGACGAGTTCTCCAACTCCGGAAATAGCTCTAGACATGTATCAGTGGTGGAAGCTTCGACATGTAGCAGTGGTGGGACTGCAAACAGAAGGATGAAAACATGGAGCAATAGTGGAATCACTATTAAACCCTCTTTTCAATGATGTATCCTTCAAAATATCGATAAAATTGAGTTAATCCATACCTCAATTTCTATGCAAACCGTCTTATTCCAGTGAAATTATGGAACCCCTAAATGGAATATGGTTTAGACTGAACACAATCACAACAAATCGAGAAAAAATTGAAAACCTAGATCTTCAAACGCTCATAGAAGATTATTAGTTGAACCCCTCCGTGAATCAATCTTGCCACAATTTCTCAGAAACGACGATCTCAGTCATAGTTTGTTTCCCCTTCTACATCACTCTCTTATTGATTTCAAAAGTTGTTGATGTAGACTCAGTTGAATACACTTATTCTCGAAAGAAATTTGATTCATCCAAGTTCTAAGTAATTTTACAAATGAACAGGAGATGAATTATGTGAACATACTAGGAAGTATGTGGGTGGGGTTTTGCAGTTTTGATGATGGAATGCTATTTCCAAGTTGTAGATTGGTGTGTTGGAGAAGACGAATAAAGAAAGAGAGAGAGAGAGAGAGAGAGAGAGAGAGAGAACGTATGAGTGGTTGGGGATAATACATTTCTTTTCCTTTTAGTTTTAAGTTAAAATAATATTAGAATAATTGTAAAAAATTAAAAAAAAAAATTAAAAGGGTATAATCGTCTTTTTAAGTTTTTTTGGATTAAAAACCCAGAAAAACCTTGATTTTGGACCTTCTGTGCAAGCTGAAAACTTTTTGGACCCCATCCAAAGATTTTTGCAAACCACAAGGACCAAATTTGCAATTAGCCGACAGAGTCTAAACAAAAGTTGTAAAGCATAGTCTCACCTACGCGGGGATATAAAGAACGTCGAAAACAGAGTTCGAATGAGGAAGATATGAATTTTTGAAGTTTATTAAATATTTTCGATATTTAATTTAATTATAAATTAACCGATATTATCCATGGGGGGAGTCAGCGATCTAATCCACATTAAACCAGCGTAATGTAGATTTACGCCCAACGTAAATGGGTTTCCAGCCCCCTTTAAAAGGGTGTCGAGGGCAACCGACTTCTTTGCTCATTTCTTCCCTTTCTCTCGCGTCTTTGCAACGTTTTTCATGCAAGAAATATTCCGAAGCCCCGATATCATTCCCGAGCCCCGAAGCAAGTCCCGAGGCCTCGAAGATCCCGAGAAGTGCAATTCCCGAGCCGAAGCTTTGTCCGCGAGAAGTCCGGTTTTTGTGAAGATCTTCCAGATCTACCGAAGAATACTACTTCTACAAGCCGTAGTGCTGTCCGATCATCTTCTGATCAAGTGAGTGTGTAGTTACTTTCTTCTAACGCATAATTCTGAACTATTTACGTGTTATGTGTATAATATAAAGTTGTTTATATGTGTGAGTGTATAGTCACTTTCATCTTACACATAGATATGAAGTATTTGCTATGAAATACATGTTATGTGTTTATACATTGTTTGTTTACTTGAGATGGATGCTGAATGAATGTTTTATTCGAGTTTTGAAATAAGTTGTATATGTAATTTATATCTACAAATATGTTGGGTAGAACATGGGTAGATGAAATAGTTGATGTGTGTTGAAAGAATGTGATAAGAGAAATGTGAGGATATAATGGTGATGATAATTAGGTGATGATAGATAGGTGATGAATTACGAGTCCAGACGATGTTGTGGCTACGTATTCATGCGATGATAGTCTATCCCTTATTATGAATTACGAGTCCAGGCGATGTTGTGGCTGCGTATTCATGGGATGATAGTCTAACCCTTATTATGATTTACGAGTCCAGGCGATGTTGTGGCTTTGTAATCATGCGATGATACCCTAACCCGTATTAGACATATATTGAGTGAGTGATCCCCGAATTAGTATTGTCTATATGATACAGGCGATGATCCTTAGGAAAAGTTCTTAGGAACAAGCATATAAGGATATAAGATGTAAGGAGATGAGCGGTAAATATGATATAGAAGATGACCCTTAGGATAATATCTTTAGGGAAGATTAAAAGAAGATAATGGGGATGGGTATTTGGGTTGATTGTTTGATGATTGAATATAATAATTATATTATTGTGGGTTGAAAACCCTATATGCTCACCAGGCTCCCAAGCCTGACCCACTCAGTTTAATTGTATCACGGGTATCGATACGAAGCTGCTTTGCACTGAGAGATTAAAGGAGATGTAAATCATTAGTGTAATTGAATGTAAGTTCTGTTTATGCTTATATGTTTGTATCGGAACATGACATCCCGAGGTTTTATTATTAAATGAAAATACATTCTCTTTGAGAAATGTTTTGATAAGTTATTATCATATCTTGTTTTGGGAACAAATTCCGCAACCGTTTTCTTTAAAAGATTACTCTGATTTTATAAAATAAAGCATAAACAAATCGGTCTTTTCTGGTCGTGAAAATGGGGATGTCACAGTTGGTATCAGAGCATTAGTTTAAGCGAACTAGGAATTTGTAGGAAATTTCTAGACTTAAACTTAGAATGCTAAGTAATCATTGGGAGGAGTGTGTCTAAAATATGTTAGGTAGTACACCTAAATTGACACAAGCACTAGTTTATTTTAGGAGTGATGCCTAAAATGCTTTTATGTGCTAAATGTTATATGTTGCCATATATGATATTATTTGTTCAGATCTATGGTCTGTTGCCGACCGGATCTTGAAACCTTATGTGTGTAGGATTCTAAGCGTACGTCTACGATATTAGAACTAGCATGTAAACGTTTTGGAGTGATAAGGATGATTTGAATATCTATCGTGAATAAGGATCTAATTTCACCTTATTCGGTGTATAGATCAAAAATGACAAGAACCAGGAGTGGAGCTGGAAACGTGAACCAAAATAAGAATCAACCACCTGTGGTTGAGCAAGTGGCTATTGTAGCAGCAACACCAGAACAAATTACAATGGTTGGAGTGCGAACCATGATTCAAGCCATGATGGCTGAACAAAAGGAGGAAATGAGACAATTATTGCTAAACAACAGGAGTCAACCCTCAATACCAGTTGAACAACCTGAGCTGAATGAGGGGCAGTCAGAAGAGGGAACTATAGTGGGACCATTGGTCAAGCCAACCCACCAATAGTTCGCCGAAACAATCAGGATGGAGACAATGATGGACGTGGATGCAAGTACAAGGATTTCATGGCATCCAAACCCCCATGTCTTTATGGGAGCCCGACACCGGTGCAAGTCATGGACTGGATCTCCGAGATGGAGACAATGTTTAAAAGTTGCGAGTGTAGCAACAGACAGAAGACCGCTCTTGCAATCCCTCTGTTAAAATCTGGAGTACTGAGTTGGTGGAAGTTACTGGCCGGTTCAATGCCCAAGGGGGAAGCTAGCAAGATGTCTTGGGAAGAGTTCGTGGAGCAAATGAAAATGCAATACTGCTCTGAGCAGGATCTTCTGGAAATCAACAATGAGTTCCAGAATTTAAAGAAGGGAAAATTGAGCATCACTGAATACGCTAGAAGCTTTACGGAGAAGATGAAGCTTATTCCAAACCTAATTCCAGCTGAACTTTCCAAGGTCAACAAGTTTTCCAATGGATTACCAGCGGAGTTTGGTCCGATAGTCAAGCAAGCAACCACTCTGAAAGCCGCCATCTGGGCAGCCAAGAATGTTGAGACCCAAATAAGGGAAAAGGGTCTAGAGAGAGTTGAAGTTGGAGGGAAAAGGAAACACGAGGGATCTTCAATGATCGACAAAGAAACCAAACTCTCGAAATCCGGAGGAAAAGATGAAACCAAGTGGTGTGAAAAGTGCAAGAAGAAGCACTTCGGAAGATGCGATGGAGAAGTGACCTGCTATAAGTGTGGTAGGACCGGTCATTATTCCAAAGATTGTACATTCGACAATAGGAAGTGTTAGGAATGTGGAGATGGTGGTCATATTTCGAGGAACTGCCCAAAGAAGGACAAAGCTGCAAAGAAAAACGTACTGCCACAGCCAAGGGCATTCCACATGATCCTCGACGAATCGAATCAAGGATGAGGATTTTATATCCAACGATCAAGTTATGAAGTAACAATGCGAATAGTAACTTATGATGTAGCCTATTAGAGGCATAGTATAGGGTGAACTTGAACTTTTGTGTAATAGTTTCAAGAATTAATATAAACCCTGGTTTTGTTATCTGACGTGTTGAATGATTATATGATTTATGTATGGTGACTTGGTTAACTGTGAGATAATATTTGGGACGAGTATGAGTAGGTGTGAATGGTAGTAGAGATCTATACTACCGGAAGCACAGGACTCGCACTTGGATCAGGGAAAGTCGCAAGGTTACCAAGAAGCTAGTGATTGATTCTATTTTATTTTGGTATGTCATTACCATTGTTTCGGTAATGACTAGTAAGATGGTTCTTGTTCCAACCCTAGTGGTCATGTTTAAATTTGAGTTCGACTACGAGGAGTATGTTACGTGGTCTAGAGGACCAAGTTAGATGTAACATCTGACTTAAGTCAGAAGGTTGAAGTTAATGCGATTGATAGTGTCACACTCGTTGTTAAAAGAAGTTTGTAGGTGGAAATGCTACATGCTAAAATGTGATTATATCACATTAGAATATGAAGGAAGGTATATTCCATTTTGGAATTTAACTCTAAGAGACCTGAGTCTAAGCATTGCATCATTCGATGAGAGGTCAGTAGAGCACGACCCATCGGTTTGTTACAATAGATAAAGGAAAGTATTTATCCTGAGAAGAAGAAGGAGTCCATAATAACGACTTATTTGGTAACTCGAGGTTTACGATTGAAAGTACAACATAGTACGATAAGCAGATGCAAGATTAGGCATTGTCTGAGGTCAAGAAAGCCATAGAGTTAAATACTCTTTCGAGGAAACATAGAATTTACTGTTATTACCTAGGATGAAGAGATAGCATATGGAATCATTATACAAGTTCTATTTTTGTTGATGATTCCAGGACGTAATCATCCTAAGGGGGAGATAATTGTAATGCCCGTAGATAAGGGCTAATCAATTTAGAGACTATAGGCATCAAAAATGAATTTTTTGATGAAAGATTATTTAGAATGAATAATCTTAACTAAGTTTTAGTATATGTTACAAGGATTCCGTACATATAAAGAATGCCGAAATCCGAGTTATAACGCAGAAGTTATGACCTGTCGAAGTTTTGCGACAAAACCGGCACGACACAGCGCGACGTAAAAAGTGAATTTACGTTAGAGCGATATTTAGCCTTATACATCTAAATGAAAGTCGTAGAATTCATTAAACCATGAGCGTGCCAAAAAAGAACGTCCAAATCTGACTTCGTATGAGGAAGTTATGATTTTTCAAAGTTTCAACTTAGCGGTATGCAGCCCGGATACTCGATTTGAGACTGAGCGGTTTTTAGTCGAAACAATCTGAATGAGAATCGAAGATCTCATTAATTTTAGTAAAACGATAAAAAGATAGGCGAAAACGGACGTCGGATGAAGAAGTTATGATTTTATAACGGAATTTTCCTGTCCCGGCCTACTAAAAATAAATAATAAAAATAAAATCAAAATTAGCCAACGGAGTCTAAACGAAAGTTGTAGATCATAGTCTCACCTACGCGGGGATATATAGAACTTCGAAAACGGAGTTCGTATGAGGAAGATATGAATTTTTGAAGTTTATTAAATATTTTCGATATTTAATTTAATTATAAATTAACCGATATTATCCATGGGGGGAGTCAGTGATCTGATCCACATTACGCCCAGCGTAATTTAGATTTACGCCCAGCGTAAATGGGTTTCCAGCCCCTATAAAAGGGTGTCGAGAGCAACCGACTTCTTTGCTCATTTCTTCCCTTTCTCTCGCCTTTTTGCATCGTTTTTCGTGCAAGAAATATCCCAAAGCCCCGGTATCATTCCTGAGCCCCGAAGCAAGTCCCGAGGCCCCGAAGATCCCGAGAAGTGCAATTCCCGAGCCGAAGCTTTGTCCACGAGAAGTCCGGTTTTTGTGAAGATCTTCCAGATCTACCGAAGAATACTACTTTTACAAGCCGTAGTGTTGTCCGATCATCTTCTGATCAAGTGAGTGTGTAGTTACTTTCTTCTAATGCATAATTATGAAGTATTTTATACGAAATATGTGTTATGTGTATAATATAAAGTTGTTTATAGGTGTGAGTGTATAGTCACTTTCATCTTACACATAATATATGAAGTATTTGCTATGAAATACATGCTATGTGTTTATACATTATTTATTAACTTGAGATGGATGTTGAATGAATGTTTTATATGAGTTTTTAAATAAGTTGTATATGTAATTTATATCTACAAATATGTTGGGTAGAACATGGGTAGATGAAATAGTTGATATGTGTTGAAAGAATGTGATAAGAGAAAGGTGAGGATATAATGGTGATGATAATTAGGTGATGATAGATAGGTGATGAATTACGAGTCTAGGCGATGTTGTGGCTACGTATTCATGCGATGATAGTCTATCCCTTATTATGAATTACGAGTCCAGGCGATGTTGTGGCTGCGTATTCATGCGATGATAGTCTAACCCTTATTATGATTTACGAGTCCAGGCGATGTTGTGGCTGTGTAATCATTCGATGATACCCTAACCCTTATTAGACATATATTGAGTGAGTGATCCCCGAATTAGTATTGTCTATATGATACAGGCGATGATCCTTAGGAAAAGTTCTTAGGAACAAGCATATAAGGATATAAGATGTAAGGAGATGAGCGGTAAATATGATATAGGAGATGACCCTTAGGATAATATCTTTAGGGAAGATTAAAAGAAGATAATGGGGATGGGTATTTGGGTTTATTGTTTGATGATTGAATATAATAATTATATTATTGTGGGTTGAAAACCCTATATGCTCACTAGGCTCCAAAGCCTGACCCACTCAGTTTAATTGTATCACAGGTATCGATACGAAGCTACTTTGCACTGAGAGATGAAATGAGATGTAAATCATTGGTGTAATTGAATGTAAGTTATGTTTATGCTTATATGTCTGTATCGGAACATGACATCCCGAGGTTTTATTATTAAATGAAAATACATTCTCTTTTAGAAATGTTTTGATAAGTTATTATCATATCTTGTTTTGGGAACAAATTTCACAACCGTTTTCTTTAAAAGATTACTCTGATTTTATAAAACAAAGCACAAACAAATCGGTCTTTTCTGGCTGTGAAAATGGGGATGTCACAAATTTTTGCTCCCAACAACATTGTTCTTGAGCATCTGAATTTATATGATGGAGTTTGTGCTCTCTTTGACAATATTAGCTGGGATGGTCTTTTTTAACTTGACTTTCACAAATCACCATCGCTGACCAGATAATTTCTAGCTACTCTTACTGAATTCATGAAGGCAACTTCATGTTTCATTGTTTCAACAACATTCACCACCTTCAAATTTCCCGTTACTTTTCATGTAACCATTTTTAGACTTCAATAACTGGTCTAGACTCCTACAATTCTTCCACATCTCTGCAGACCAATATCATCCACCTCGTCCTCAAAATTGGCCTCAAGATTATTTGTAAAATCATTTTTGCTCAAACTGAAACAACCAAGACTGGAAAAGCAGAGTTTGAATTACTATGGTGCATGTTGATCGGAACCTGCCATCTGCATTTCAGTCGTTGGATAGTGAACATACTCCTAAAAGTCTCTCGTATACGAACTCGTAAGATTGTTTATGACAACTTAGTGACCCTGACCACTGACCCTGTTAGCAAACATATTCCCGAAGACTACCATTTCTCTATGGTTGATTCACACCATTCCCTGTAGACCCGTGAGTCGATGCACATGTACCCCCAACCTCGGTGGGTCATGTTTGGATGCGTGGCATGGTAGATATATTCTATCCACAGACACTTTTGCGATCGCCTTAGCCGGCCCCATCAGTTCCATAAAATGATGTACTGCATCAAATGTGTTTTCTGCTATTCCTGAACCTGATCCCCATCACTATAATATTCTACCAAATCATTATGCTCACCTGTCATCCGAATGCTCCCTAATATTCCACCTTACATCCAGATTAAAAACATCCCAGTCCCATCTAGGCCATCCATCACGATGATTATGAGCAACCTGAGCCTATGCAGGCTAAATATATGAATGCGCCTTAAATCAACCCACTCCAATATATAGACCCAAACGCACCGCTCTATCACCTACAAGCATTATCTAGGGCTCCGCCTGGAAATTTATGACATTTTCCAGGACATTTCACACATCTATTCCTATCTAGAGTGTATTGATACCAATCTCTGAGACTTTAGGAATGCTTTCGACTCCTTCTAAGAGGAGCTATTATGGCGGCTCTCGTACCCGTATGTACCACCTCCTCAGTAGATTCCTATCTCTCTCCTTACCAAGCATCAAGGACAATGCTTAATTTTGAGCTCATTGAGGGGATTTGTTGTACAAATATTTAATTTTCTAAAAAGAATTCAAAAAGATTTTTTCATAATTCTTTTCGAAAAAAATCTTAAAAATATTTTCGTTTGGCATATTTTTCTGCATAAAAAACGTGAGACGATGATACTCTTTACTCTCGATAGCTCTGAAAAGATTGAAAATGAAAGTTCGAAGCGACTGTATCAATAGTGGCATGTTCAGTAGTGGTTCTCATAAATAAGGGTCACAAAACACCATGAACCGAGACGTGAACTGTAACACAATAAAAAGAATTGTATATCGAAACATTACGTGAACAGTGATAAAACTGTATCAAGACTAATTGCTTTGGAATGTTTAACAAGAACCTTGATCGACAAGTTCGGACCCACAAAACATGACCCTATTTGGTGACACATGTTACCCCTCCGGACATGGAGAACTTTGTACTATATTCACACAACCAACAAAATTTGAAGAAATAAGCAAAACTTTCACATCCGAACTTGAAGGGGGTACAAACTATCAAATCTGATACCCATTCAATAAAAAAAACAAACACGGTTGAAGAACTCAAACTGAAGGAAAAAGTTACACAATGCAAGTTCAATAAAATCGAGAGCCACCTCAAAAACAAATCTGGTGCAACTGAAGAACTGTGTGATATGATGTATGTCGCTCTTAGAAAAAGTGAAAGCATAGAGCGATGGCATCTATAGAAGGATTGAATGCTTTGGCAAAAGCTGATTTGGTCGTGATGAGTTCTTAATGATGAGTCAAGCCTGATTCTTAATTATTTAGTCATAAGGACATGAAATTCTGAAACATGCTATTCTCACGAGCAAGGTTAATTAAGGTATAAAGTTTAAATAGAAGTTATAGTTGGTTTATTGGTTCACAAAGTCGAGCTTCTTCCTAAATTTGGGAGTCTGTGAAAGATGGAATATATCTAAATGGTCATCTAGATAGTGATTCCATTGGAGCTTTTTCGGTGTAAAATCTGATAGTATGGAAAAAAAACAAAAAATAGAGTAATTTTCATATTTTGTTATGTTTTATTTCCTTTTGGTTTATCTTTCTTTTGATTAGTTATTATTTGTGTTAGATTCAAGTTTTGTTTAGTTGGTTTAGTTTCGTCTAGGATTCTCCTCCATTACCTTTACACTACTCATTCGATTTTGATTCCTTTTACTCAAGGATAAGTAAGGTTTAATCTTGGGGAGGTTTGTTAGATGCATTTCATATGCATCTTTTAGCACATATTTCTTAGTATTTTCCTATTAAAAGCTAACTATCTCCCTAGTATTGTTATAATTTGTGTATTCCTCATTATATTCATAGAATGCCATGTACTCACTTTTGTTATTATTTTAAGGGAAAAGTAAAGCGGAATGAGGATACGACGTTTTGAGGAAACATTTTTTAAAGCACCAGAGCTAGAGCTTAATTGGTGTTGGAAACTGAAGATGGATGTTGGGGAATGACTAGATGCAGCTTAATAGGAAGAAATACGAATGATCTGCGAGAAAAAGGAAAAACATGATAGTGTTTTTCCTAAAGCACGATCACATTTTATGATCAAGGTTTTTATGGGCACGATAAAATCATCTGATGAAAATAGTAAAAAAAAATCGTATTTTCGGAGAACCACGATCGCATTTTCCTTACTAGGTCCCAAAAAGTTTTGAAATGGAAATATACTTAATTTAAATGGACCGGGATGCGTTTTGACCAAAAACACGATCGTGTTTATCAGAATCACGATCGAGAAAAGGGTCGTTGACTTGTTAGACATATAAATAGAGCTTCATAACCCTACATTCGGCCATAACTTCGATTCCAAGCGATTTATGATGATTTTCTGTAGGTTCTTAGTGAAGAACAATGATCTAAACAGCACGATTCAGTCTGTAACTTTATCTTAGTAATGTTTATCATTCAACTCTTCTTTTTATCTTTCGTAATCAGTTTTTAGCCATGTCAGGCTAAAATCCCTAGATTTCAGTTTTGCATAGACTCGACTTTTCATGCAAGTAATCATAAGTTTTATGCTTAATTGAACATTTGGTTATTATTATATTTCTGTTGGCCACTTTAATTGTTATCGAGTCATTCCGGTTATCTAATTGTTTAGATTCATAATTGTCTTCATTCATCACTGAAAGTAACAAATATTTTATTGGTTCTATGTCAAAGATTTAACTCTAATATAAACTAATCAGGCAAGTTTTTTACGCTTCCGAGCTTGTGATAAGTATTGAACTTTAGTGGGAATTTAACATTGTGCTTAGTGCTACTTTTCTCAATTAATTAAGAGTTTGTTTAGTTAAGTCAGTAAAAAATAAGGTTCAATTCAAAGAGCATGTTTTGGTTAAACAACTTTGTAAAAGAAGATTGTTAGATCTTATTAATGATCTTTACTACCAGTTTAAACAATGCACAATTCAAACAATCGAGTTGAAAGTTACTTACATGATTAGGAGAGTCATCGCGGAATTGAAATTGCCTTTTATTTTTTGAATTTTCTCAAATATTTAAATTTCATTTTTCTTTTATTATTTTTTGTTTAAATTAGTTTTAATAATCACCCCCTACATTTAAATTTATGTCACGTTAGCGAGTGCCTTATGCAAGAAAGGCATAGACTTTAGGACGTGTACATATAGATTCTACTACGCGTTCCTATACTACCCTATATTGCATTTGAGCAACATATACATACATACACACACACACACACACACACATATATATATATATATATATATATATATATATATATATATTATTTGTTTAGGCGTTACGACACGTCTTAACAGTCCAAAATTCCCTCAATGGAATAAATTAAAACTAATGGTTCCTAGAGGTTTTCAACTATTTTAGTTCTCATTTGTATTAATTTATGTATTTTATATAAATTTTATATTAAAATCTGAATGAATGTATGCATTAAAATAATACACTATGGATTAGTAATTTAACATATTTAAAAAATTGTATTTATGATATTAACTGTGAATATGTCTTATAAATGATACATTTTCTAAAGAGGTCTACAATGTGGAAAAAATAAAATTGAATCAATCAAGGTATAATTCCTTTTTTTTTAATTAATTTTTGTATATTTGGATGAGAAATAAAATGTATGTGTTCAAAAGTAATACTAGAGAAATTGGAGTTATAATGTTTGTTTTATTAAACTGTGTATACAACTAGAAAATTTCCACCAAATTTCTTGTTAGTCCGGTGGTGATCAGGCAGCGGTCCGACGATAAGTGGCAACTGATTGTAAACTACGATAGGAGCTGGTTTGCTTCATATAATATTAATATTTGATTTGTCTAATATACCTTCATGAAAAAAAAATGGTTCCTTGACTTCTTAACCTATTTTTGTTCTCATTTGAATCACTCACTCATTATATATATATATATATATATATATATATATATATATATATATATATAGAAAGAGAGAGAGAGAGAGAGAGAGAGAGATAAATGTGAAGCATTTGGACCTCAATGGAGCACTTGGGGTTCATGGAGCATGTGACAAAGGAGCATAACTTCTGTGAAAGGAATGGATCATTAGACGAAGGAACGAATCAAGTGTCAAAGGAATGGAGCATGTGTAAGGGGGTTTGGAGCACCTGGAAGATGTTTGGAGCACTTGGAAGAGGTTTGGAGCACTCGGGAGGGATATGGAGCAACAAAGGGTCCTTGTTGCGCCATTTGATAACGGGATGTGCCAAGAGGGATGCTCTGTTGG
>NC_136421.1:312082245-312092245 GCF_052625555.1 Lactuca saligna
AATTACTAGAGGTCAGGAGATTAAAATGGGCTTGAAGCTCCGAGATTTGCTTTGTCTTTATTCCCCGATCATCCTGAAGATCAGAAACTTGAATTTTCAGATTCGCATTCTCGCTCAAAAGATCTTCGACTTGAATGTTGAGCTCTATATTCTTCTGGTCAAGCACATTGACTCTCTTTTGAAGCTTATCAACCACAGAGTCATCTTCTCCTGAATGACCTTCTCTAAAAGCAACTCCTTTAGCTTTAGAGGATGGTACAAGAGTTTTTCCTGGGCAAGATGCATAGATAACCGCACATAAGCATCATCAAGATCTGCCCTATGAGGAGAGAATCCTGGTGGAGCAGAGGAGCCACTAGCTTCAAAAGTGGTGCTAGGACCTCCACATAAAGGTTATGTTGATACGACAGCAGGGGTAGTTATTGGCGTAATCGGCATGCTATGAGTCAAGTTAAAATCAGAGGCCTAAACCTAGGATCACGTCTTCTTCTCTTAGATGGAGGCTGTAAGGTCTGGTTTGATGTATAATCACCCTGAAGTGGTTCAATTGTAGGTGAGGCACCATCTAGGGGAGGAATCCCTCACACTGTCACCATTGGAGCTATAAAATCAACCACTTGATTAGTAGAAATGGGTGTTGAATCGAGAACATCTTCAGAGTCCCTTATCTTCGTTGCTGGGAGAGCAACATCACTGATATTATCAAGCAATGTGTTGAGGTTGACATTCGACAAAAAATCATCATTGCTTCCAACGTTGGTTGGAATTTTATCTCTATCAAAACCTGTAAGGTCAAGGTCTTCATATTTATTAGTCTCAGTTGCATTCATGGAAGACCCTTCATTGTAGTCACTTTCGATTTGAACTGATCGCAGGTCATGCTCCTTGGCTACAGACACATTAGGAGCAACTGTCTCTTCCCCTTCCTGATCTGATACAGTGATCACATTTCCTTCCGAGATCACCCTTTCTGATGAAGTAGGCTCGGAAGATATCTTATCAGAAGATCTGTGGGACTCGGACACCTCATTCGACTTAACAAATCGTCCAAATTTAACCAGTAGATATATTCCTTGAAAGGTAACTTTTCCTTTGCGATTTTGTTTAATGAGCCCAATAGTGTGAGGGCCCAAGGACTTCATATCAAGTGTATCTCCCTCCTTTACCATGTCAAGAAATTGTTTGATGATGAAGAGCTGAATGAATCTAGGATACATCAAAAAGGTATCCCATGTGATGGCATTGATGTTGACCACAAACTCGTCCAGGATAAACCTTGAAAAGGTAAAGCCAATCCCTGCAGCAAGAGAAACGATAGCTCCAGTGTTTCTCAAGGATATCTCATCTGCACCAGACCTTCTGTCGGAGATGCAGCTTACGAACACATGGGCTAGGAATCTCTAGTAGGGTGGCAGAAGCTTTTTCGTTATAGGAGGAGAATCGCCTTCATACCCCCATCTTCTTCAAAATTTTATGGGCATCCTCAATCCCAATTTCAGAGGGATAACTCGGTAGGTCATTGATCAACAATGTCTCTCTAATGAACTGCTCATCGATCACAACTTTGCATTTAAAGGTGTTCTAGAGAGAGAGAGAGAAAAAAGAGTGTGTGTGAATCATGTATCCGGATCTTCATTCATATCCATACATACAAGATTCATCATCTTCTTCTTCTCATTCTTTTCTATTTGATCTGACATCATCTGTTTGATTGGGATTCCACACCATCAAACGGATCTGATTGATACACAAGCAGATTGGGGACTTACAATAGGTATCAAAACTTGGTTCGCGTCAGTTAATTTTGTCAGATCTAGAGCTTAGTTGATCTTATTTTGGAAGGATTCTTGTTCAGAAAAATAAAAATAAAAATCCAAAAATATTTGTGTTTCTGTTTTAATTTGTGTGCTAAGTTTTCTTTTAGTTTTGTTTTGTCTTGAAAAGTGATTTCAGGTATAGATAAGACTCGTGGAGACTGTATTGAAGATTTTCTGAGCCAAGGCTTCATCCGTGATCATCGAAGAATTCTCATTCGAAGGAGCAAGAAATGAAGATTATTTTTTCAACATTCAATCTTTCAACCCCAGAAACAAGGTGAAGAAGTAATTGTAGATTATGTGACGGATTGCATTGAAGCCTCCTCAGTCAGTCTGCTGCTATCGTTGTACCTGTTGAAGTGATCCAGAAGATTAGATTTCTCTATAATTCTCTCTGAAGATTCTCAAGCTGAAAGCGCTATTTTCAAGAATCTTTTCAAGAAGCCTCCTCACCCAACGTGTGTGCAAAGCCAAATCCTAAAGAAAAGCCCAACCACTCAAGATGAAGTCATTCATTGAAGATTCATCAAGCTCATCTTGAAGTTGTGAGGAAATTTGAAGATTAATGGTGAAGCCAAAGCTTCCAATGAAGATTAACAAGAAAAGCCAACTACTTTTTAGGGGGACCTTGTTGGGTAAATTTAGAAAAGAAAGCTATAAACCAATGGGGAGATTGTTGGGTCAAAAATATGGCTTATACTTTGCTTTTCTGGACAATTGTATTTTTCTGTAATATTTTATGTGTTTACGGCCAGTTGGGTGTTTACGGTCGTAATCTAGTTTATGGTCGTAAACCCTGTTTACGGCCAATGTTTCTCATATATATATATATATATATATATATATATATATATATATATATATATATATATATATATATATATATATATATATATATATATATATAGGTAGATAGGGGTGAGGGGTGTGAGGAACGTGAGGTATAGAAGAGAGAATAGAGAGGAGCTTAAGTGTGTGCATTTGAAGGTGTTCTAGAGAGAGAGAGAGAAAAGAGAGTGTGTGTAAGTGTGTGAGTGAATCTTGTATCCGGATCTTCAATCATATCAATACATACAAGATTCATCATTTTCTTCTTCTCTTTCTCTTCTATTTGATATGACATTATCCTTTTGATTAGGATTCCGCACCATCAAACGGATCTGATTGATACACAAGCAGATTGGGGACTTATAATTGGTATCAAAGTTTGGTTTGTATCAGTTAATTTTGTCAGATCTGGAGCCTATTTGATCTTATTTTGGAAGGATTCTTGCGTATTTGGATAGATCGTGGCAAAATAAAGGGGGTTTGTTCTTCGCGTTTGAGTTTTTGATCGAGTTTTGGAGCAAAAAGAGGCAAAAATCGATGTTTTTAGTCGTAACCAGCGAGGGGGAGGCAGTGTTTACGGCTAACAGCTAGGGTTTTCGGAGTTTACGGCCCAGAGTTTCCGGCCGCAAATATTTTGCAGTCCGAGTTTACGACCCAGAGTTTACGGCCAGAAACTGTTTACGGTCCGAGTTTACGGCCCGGAGTTTACGACTAGAAACAGTTTACGGCCTCGGAGTTTACGGCCCAGCAACACCTCAGCCGATAGAGCGCGGCCTATACTTTAAAAAAAATAAATAATAATAATAATAATAATAATAATAATAATAATAATAATAATAATAATAATAGTAATAATAATAATAATAATAATAAAATTAAAAATAAAATAAAATAATTTAGTTTTCATTTTTAAGTTTTATTTTTGCCTTTTTAATTAAAATTTTGACTTTGACTTTCAAATTTGATCTATGACTTTAAACGTTGACTTTCTCGTTTGATTTTTAAAATTTTAAATTTAGATTTTCAATTTGACTTTTCAAGTTTGACTTTTGAGTTTGACTTTTTAAGTTTGATTTTGGCTTCTAGTTGTGTTTTTAATGGCTTTCGAGGTCAACAAGAGAATTGAATACATGAAAGAGAATCGTCAGGATATGTTAAGACAAAATTTCAACATGTTCAACTACATTTCCGGAGAAACCCAGGAGGCCCATCTGTAGCGATTTACCACACTCACTACTGAGATGAATATAGTTGGGATCTTTTTGACCAAATATGAGATAAACAAAAAGCTACTGAATTCACTTTTGAAATCGTGGGATATGAACGGGGTTGTCATCAAGAAGACAAAATATCTCAATGAACTTAGTCTTGCTGCTGTAATTGAAGAACTTGATGCTTTGAAGTGTGGAAATACAATGAGTTCTGCAAACATCCTGATCAATGAAGTTTCATGCTCTCCATCATGTGAATCTATGAATAAACTTCTTCGTGAACAAATTGATTTATTAAAAAGAGAAGTTGAGGACCTGAGATATGAAGGATATCAACTCAGGAAAGGACCGAAACCCCTAAAGGCTGAATTAGAAGCACAAACCAAAGACTTTAGGAGGCTTTAGGAAGACTACATTAACAAATGTGAAAACTATGACTATATCAAGAGACAGAATGTTGAGTTAATTACTGAGCTTGATACATTAAAAAGCAAATTTGAAACTGCAAATTTTGATTTTAAAAAATATGATGTATTAAGCGAAGTAGTTGCAAACACGATATACCATTGTCTGCAATTTAAAAATAACCAGCAAAAGGGTTTAGGGTATGATAGTGTTCCTCCACCTTTCAATCACAACTACACATCCATCCCTATGACACAGGAAGAAATTGATAGGGAGGCACATCTTTAATATGGTAAACCAGCTGGATTTGTGTCAGGAGGTATTCAGGTTGAAAATACTAATGTTTCTACTTCATGTGCAGGTAAAGTAGTAGAAGATGAGAACAAGGAGAACACTAGTGAACAAACCAATGACTCCTTGAACTCAGAATCTATTGCTTCAAATTTTGTTACTCCTAACAAACCTGCCATTGAGAAATACAGGCCACCAATTCCAGCACAACAGAGTGCCTGTTGTAATTCTGCTTGTGGGAACAATAAGAGACAAGGCAAGGATACGCCACCACGGGCAGGAACAAACAACTTCACAGTGAAGAAAAATATTTGTTTTCACTGTGGAACACCTGGACACATTGCCAAAAATTGTCCTAATCGCGCATACATTCCCTACTATGCACAAGGATGACAAAACTCGTAAAGAGGGAGATTCTTCAATAGAAACCCCTCAAGGTCACGTTCAGACAATGGTGACTGGAACGCGTAAAAGGAAAAGAATATGAATCCCAAAAGCAAGAAGGGAATGCCAGCCAAGAAGTCCAATCCAAGAGATGCTCCAGTAAAACCAAGATCGGCTAGGTCAAAGTCATCTCGGCGATCGACTTTAAGTTCCAAAGCAAGTTCTAAGCCACCCATCGGATCGAAAAGGAAATGGGTCAAACCCAACTACAGATGGTTTCCAAAGGTTCAATCTCCCAAATCACCTAATGACTCTAATATTTCTACATCTTCTGTTTGTGATAAACAGAATATGTCATTAGAGAGAGTACCGTGCAAGGATGATAAAGGTCAACCCAATTTCAAAATGGACTGGGTTCCAAAGACCAACTGATCCCACTTAGTGTTGAAGCAGCTATAGAGGCATATCATCAGACTTCGGTTTGTTGGTAGTAGCTGTTCCAGGCACACGATAGGAGACATATCTCAACTGTACAACACTCATAATTTTGTTGAGAGTATGTGTCCTTGCGGAAAGGGAAGAAAGGAAGGGGTCACTCATGGAGTTAGTGCTTAATGACATGAAGAATTTTCGGATCTGTTCTGAGATTATGTGTGCTGTTCTCAGACCTTCTGGATACAAATTCAATCGGTGAATTACAATTTGCGTTATTCTTCTCTATACTCCTGAGTTTGTCTTACACTGATTCGTTTTGAAGACAATCTTTTATTTTCTTCTAGTTTTTTTTTGTTACTAAGTATTGTTTGGAAAGTGATATCAAGAATATGATAACTGGCAGTCTAAAACATGTGTAAAGGACTGAATCTGAATTATCTAGACTTTGTGTTCAATGTGCTGGTAGGAACGAAGGTTTGGATAGTGTGGATTTAGTTATGATTGTTTGGACTGACCATACGACGCTCAGGTAGATTGAGCAGTCAGATAAACACGTAAACCCACGGGATACACTAAATTAATACGCATCTAGAAAGTGGTTCAAATTTTCCTTGACGTACAGACTTATGTCCTTAATTTTGGTTCTGATAGAGCGATTGGGGAGTTCTGATAAAGTAGGTATGTAGAAATTATTTGCTTGCTTTCTATCTATCAGTCATATGTTGCTTCCTCTTGCGGAAAGGGAAGAAAGGAAGGGGTCACTCATGGAGTTAGTGCTTAATGACATGAAGAATTTTCAGATCTGTTATGAGATTATGCGTGCTGTTCTCAGACCTTCTGGATGCAAATTCAATCGGTAAATTACAATTTTCGTTATTCTTCTCTATACTCCTGAGTTTGTCTTACACTGATTCGTTTTGAAGACAATCTTTTATTTTCTTCTAGTTTTTTTGTTACTAAGTATTGTTTGGAAAATGATATCAAGAATATGATAACTGGCAGTCTAAAACATGTGTAAAGGATTGAATCTGAATTATCTAGACTCTGTGTTCAATGTGCTGGTAGGCACGCAGGTTTGGACAGTGTGGATTTAGTTATGATTGTTTGGACTGACCAAACGACGCTCGGGTAGATTGAGCAGTCAGATAAACACGGAAACCCACGGGATACACTAAATTAATACGCATCTAGAAAGTGGTTCAAATTTTCCTTGATGTACGGACTTATGTCCTTAATTCTGGTTTTGATAGGGCGGCTGGGGGGGTTCTGATAAAGTAGGTATGTAGAAATTATTTTTCTTGCTTTCTATCTGTCAGTCATATGTTGCTTCCTCTGCGTGATTGGAAGAGATCCGACCTGGAATGCAACATATGCAACTCTATTTCTACATATCTCCTTATCTATGAAATTATTTCTATCTGTTAGCCATATGTTGTCCCTTCTGCATGATCGGAAGATCTGACCTGGGACACAACATATGCAACATTCTAATTCTCAATCCCACTATTCTAGTTAGCCATATGTTGTCTTCTTTGCGCGATTGAAAGAGATCCGACCTGGGACACAACATATACATCTATCTCTAAATCTGACTTCCTCCTTAATAATTGTTTAGTCACCTAAAGTAAGGAGTCCTTAGGAAGTTCTTGATAACCAGGGCATATCGGGAAGTGGGGAACACGTTCTAGTGCAACTAAAATTGAACCATTTAAGAGGTTGCCTGTAGATCTTGCTGCTTAATTTAAGTGGACAACAATACATGTGGTCGTCGTCAGCTAAATGGTTTATTTAAGAAAAGTTTGTCGACATTCTTCGTGTTTAAGTGCACCACAATACCGGCAATTGACCAGATCTATTCAAGAAGGTGAAGGTACTGATAAACAAAGTTAAAAATGTGTCACAACTTTGATCCCAAATATTTTTGTTTTTGTTAAATTTGTTTATAGTTTTCCTCTATGCACAAATTTAGGGGGAGAATTAAAAAAAAAATTCCAAAATCAAACAAAAATCAGAAAATTCAAAATCCAAATTTTTTTTAGTTCTCTATTTTATTTCTTGTTCAGAAAAATAAAAAAAAATCAAAAAATATTTTTGTTTTTGTTTTAATTTGTGTGCTAAGTTTTCTTTTAGTTTTGTTTTATCTTGAAAAGTGATTCCAGGTATAGATAAGACTCGTGGAGACTGTATTGAAGATTTTCTGAGCCAAGGCATCATCCGTGATCATCGAAGAATTTGCATTCGAAGGAGCAAGAAATGAAGATTATTCTTTCGACATTCAATCCTTCAACCCTAGGAGCAAGGTGAAGCTGAAATTGAAGATTATGTGACAGATTGCATTGAAGCCTTCTCAATTAGTCTGCTGCAATCTAATACCTGCTGAAGTGATCCAGAAGATTTGTTCTCTCTGATATTCTCTCTGAAGATTCTCAAGCTGAAAGCGCTATCTTTCAAGAATCAGTACGTCAAGCCTCATCACACAATGTGCGTTCAATGGCAAATCTTGAAGAATTGCCCAAGTGCTCAAGATGAAGTCATTCATTGAAGATAAATGCGGAAGCCAAGCTCTCGATGAAGATTGACTAGAAAAGCCAACTACTTTTTAGGGGGGAGCTTGTTGGGTCAATTAAGAAAAGAAAGCTATAAATCAAGGGGGGATTGTTGGGTCAAAAATATGGTTTATACTTTCCTTTTTCTAGGAAATTGTATTTTTATGTAATATCTTATCTGTTTACATTCAGGTTTAAGGCCAGGTGGGTATTTAATGTCATAAACAGGTTTACAACCGTAAACCCTGTTTACGGCCTGCCGTAAACCCATTCACGACCCATGTTCACCAAGCCCATGTCTCTCATGTATAAATATAGGTGTACGGGGTGAGGAATAGATTGATGAATAAAAGAGAATATATGAGCTTAAGTGTGTGTATTTGAAGGTGTTTTAGAGAGAGAGAAAAGAAAGTGTGTGTTAGTGTGTGTGAATTTTGTATCCGGATCTTCATTTATATTAATACATACAAGATTCATCATCATCTTCTTCTCCTTCTCTTCTATTTGATCTAGCGTCATCCGTTTGATTGGGATTCCGCACCATCAAACGGATATGATTGATACACAAGCAGATTGGGGACTTACAAAGGTCCTGCATATTATTACAAGCTTGTCTCATATTTCACTCTTGTTATCCTATTTAGTTTCAGGAGACCATTGTACTGCTAAATGTGATGCATATAAATGTAGTGGGTCAGGATGAGAAACTTAGTAAGATACATAGTTTTTTCAACCCCATAATATTTTTAATGATAAATAATCATATATAATAATGATACAAAACAACTATTACTAGAAAATATAGATAATTAAAACAACATATATATCTAAATGATTATATACCTATACATAGCCAGTCCAACCGATTCTCACAGATCCTAATTCAACGATCATCTGGAAGAATCACCTTACTTAATTAATCGTTTGTGCAGCTATTTGACTAGATAGCTAAGGGATTCCTTAGCCTGTGTAAGTCATTTAAAGGCAACCAATGGTAGAGTATTTGATAAATATGGTATCCTATTTTATCTACGCCCGTGGCTTATAAGTCAACACTAGCAACTTAATTTATAAGACCATCTAGAATAATCAAGTGTTCTCATCATACTCTGGGAGATGACTCGGATATACCTACCGGTTGTCCGATACAAGCCCACCATTTTTGGTTGTCTTGAAATATGAGGACTACTACACTTCGCTTAAATCTCACATCTTAACCCAGATGAGAATATTTACTTATTTAATTTACTTTGAACTAAACATAGTTTATAATTAAACAAGTCTATAATATAAAAAATCAATTTATAATACAATTTCATGTTCATGCAATGTTATCATAAAACATAATATACATTTAGCACAAAACAATCAATAAGAATTTATTATATATTTTATGTTTTATACAATTAGGGATGAGATTTAAAACTAGAAAACCGGACCGGACCCAGAATGGGACCGAAACTGGAACCGTTAGAACTAGAATTTATAGAGCTGGTTCTTGTTCCAATTCTAGGCCTAAAGAAAGACTTTATCTGGGTTTCAGCTAATCCAAGTTTGGGTCCATCGGGTCCGGATTAACCGGGTTTAAGAACCTGCACACACACTAGGTGTAAGACCCATGTACTACATGTGTTAATTAAAAAAAATAAACATGAATGTAAATAAGAAAAATAATGAATTATTAAATTTGATTTTTTTTTTTTATCTTTGAAATTCAAACAAATAATAAAAATAAACTAATAAGATTTAATTTTGTTAATTTGAAATAAGAAGGTAAGTCCATTAATGAAATTAATATTATTTTAATATATTTATTATAATTACTACATTAAATTATTATGTGCAATTTATTAAAATAGAAAAACCCATAAAATGACATGTTGAAAAGAAATTAATTCAAAATAAACACAAAATGACATTTAGCAAATTAAATGAGAATGTGACATGTAACAAAAAAAAAATTCATTTATTAGAGAAAGAGAGAGAGAGAGAGAGAGAGAGAGAGAGAGAGAGAGAGAGAGAGAGTGTGTGTGTATATATATATATATATATGTGAGAAAGGTGAATATACCCTTAAAGGTTT